>NC_059406.1:10000-310000 GCF_905220565.1 Melitaea cinxia
ACCACGAAACCACGAAACCACGAAACCACGAAACCACGAAACCACGAAACCACGAAACCACGAAACCACGAAACCACGAAACCACGAAACCACGAAACCACGAAACCACGAAACCACGAAACCACGAAACCACGAAACCACGAAACCACGAAACCACGAAACCACGAAACCACGAAACCACGAAACCACGAAACCACGAAACCACGAAACCACGAAACCACGAAACCACGAAACCACGAAACCACGAAACCACGAAACCACGAAACCACGAAACCACGAAACCACGAAACCACGAAACCACGAAACCACGAAACCACGAGAAAACCGAACCATCGTTTATCATATGTTTTAAGATTGTCACAACGTTAGCGTGATTTTAAATACAATCACTGCCATCTAGTGTGAAGACGACAAATCGATTTCTTTTTTCGACGACCGATCACTGCTGATAAATACAATTTAATCATTATTTTAAATTTAATTTTGTGTTATTAAAAAAAAAAAAAAAAAAAAAAAAAAAAAAAAAAAAAAAAAAAAAGTATCTATGTCAAGATGTTTTTAAATAATTCAGTTTGATCTTATCATCCTGTTTAAAGATGTATGATAACCCAAGATAGAAGAAACTGCGGTACAATAAAATAGAATTCGTTTATTTATACGTAGATATTTGCATACATATTATATATACATAATGTTTTACAGATGTAGACTTTGTTTGCCTCATGCCGACATGCACCATGAGGATTTATCGTTATAACAATTAATATTGTTTTTAATTTTTTGTCAGACTATTATTTAGTTCAAGTATAGCACATTGAGCATGACTACATTCAAACACAGTTTAACAATTAAAAAAAAAAAAAAAAAAAAAAAAAAAAAACACGATGGTAAGTACCATATATATTTATTTATTTACATATATATTTCATTATTTTTGAATGTAAGATATTTACGCATATTGAGGACGGTAGATGGCACTGATAACATATATGTCAAACTAGATGACTCGTTGGCATTTTTAAAAACGGCAGAACCGTTGGCCTTTGGTAGGCCTACGGTTCTGCTAGTACTATCCTTAACGTTAAATGAAAAGCGAAAGCCAAATGGAAAATAAAGATTTAATTATAACACGGATTTAACTATAAAGGATAATATGTTTCGTGGGTATATTACACTTTACTTTTTACACTACCGTCACAAAGAAAAAAAAAAAAAAAAAAAAAAAAAAAACAAAATAATAAAAATAATAAAAATAATCTAAAACACTAAATCGGTGATTGCTTAAATTTCACTTTAAACTAAAACTTTAAATGTCTCAAAATATACGACAGAAAATGGACAGAGTTTCCACTACTTAACAATGGCTATCGTTCACTCGCTAATACCAAAAAGGAATCTGCCTCTTTACCGATCCAAATACGCTTACGTCAACTCGATTTCCCGCCAATGCACATTGCATCAAGATATTGTCATACTGCATTCCTATTGGTCGAGGGAGTACACGCATTAGGATCGTTACAATATTAAATTAAGTTATTAAACAAATAAATCAAAGTAGAAATGCATACAAATGACTTCTAAAATTACAATAATAATTTCACATTAATCATTCAGCAATTTAAACAGCGAAAGCATTACATAAAAATAAATAGTAACTAAACAGGTACTTACTTCAAGAAGTTACAAAACAGATAATCAATTCACTAAGATGAAGTTCATTAATTAAAAACATTTAAACATTAAATCTTAACTTAATAATTTGAAAACAATTTTATAATTTTAATCAAAGATTGTCTATTTGAAGTCCGATTAGCGTCCGCGGCGACATCTACTTGAAGTCCGATTAGCGTCCGCGGCGACATATATGTTATTAATCTTTAAGCCTAGCGCTCTAAAAAAAAAAAGAATTTCTTACTGTACTGGTTAAGAGGTCGATCGTGAATACATTAAATGACGTTAAAATTATATATAAAAAAATTACTAAAAAAACACGTTATTATAGCTAATCGAACTAAAAAGTAGGAAAAAAATTTTAATTACAAAGAGTTTATACTACAGTAGTAGAAGAATCATATTAAGGAATTACTCCAAAATGAAACCACCCAAAAGAAATTTTTGAGCTTTTGATTTTTTTTTTTTAATTATTTAAACTAAACTATAAAATATTCATACTTAGCATGTAATTTTATTTAAGTTTTTTTTTCCGTATTATATACTTTGAATAATAACTAAATAAAAGAATATTTATTTTAAATGTTGGGCGTATGAAGGTACCACCTTGGACAGGAATTAGAACGTGGAGAGAGACAGACAACGGCAAAACAGAATTTTCCTAGCAACTTCTTAGTTATTAACTAGCAACCCGCTCGGGCTTCGCACGGGTGCAATGCTGATAAAGCTTTTTAACCGACTTCCAAAAAAGGAGGAGGTTCTCAATTCGACTGTATTTTTTTTTTTTTTTTTTTTTTTTTTTTATGTATGTTACATCAGAACTTTTGACTGGGTGGAGCGATTTCGACAAATTTTCTTTTAATCGAAAGGTGGTGTGTGCCAATTGGTCCCATTTAAATTTATTTGAGATCTAACAACTACTTTTCGAGCTATATCTAATAATGCGTTTTTACTTGACGCTTTTTTCGTCGACCTGCGTTGTATTATACCGCATAACTTTCTACTGGATGTACCGATTTGAATAATTCTTTTTTTGTTAGAAAGGGGATATACCTAGTTTAGTATCATGATATGGAAACCAGGATCTGATGATGGGATTCCAGAGAAATCGAGGGAAACTCTTGAAAATCCGCAATAACTTTTTACTGGGTGTACCGATTTTGATAATTCTTTTTTTGTTGGAAAGGGGATATCCCTAGTTTGGTACCATGATAAGGAAACCAGGATCTGATGATGGGATCTCAGAGAAATCGAGGGAAACTCTCGAAAATCCGCAATAACTTTTTACTGGGTGTACCGATTTTAATAATTTTTAATTTAATCGAAAGCTGATGTTTGTCATGTGGTCACATATAAATTTCATTGAGATCTGATAACTACTTTTTGAGTAATCTTTGATAACGCGCAGTTACTTGAGTATTTTTTCGTCGATCTACGTTGTATTATTCGTCGATGTAATTGAAGTCGGTTTTTTTTCGTTTGCGAGCAAACACAATTATTATTGTAATTAGACAATACAAACATGTTTTATTTAAAAGTTGTGTCCATACCACGTTGAATACACCGGTTTTCGTCCGATCACCAAAGTTAAGCAACGTCGGGCGCGGTCAGTAATTGGGTGGGTGACCGCCTGGGAACACCGCGTGACGTTGGCTTTTTGCTTTTTTTCAATTTGTTTTTTTTTTTCAATTTGTTTTTGTAATTTAGCTCAACATAAAAAATTAAAGATTGCATTATGAAACTAAATTTTTATTAGAATATCTATTCTTCTTCGAAGTTCGAGATACCTACGAAATGTAAACAGTCTATAATTTAACAAAATACATCATGTTCTTGCGGATAATTTATTTATTTCATGGCATACACATAATACACAAGAATGAAACATTAAAGGACTTTTTTACAACTTACAGAAAACGTCATGTAAAATTATATTTATAAATAATTATGTACTACGTTCACAGCTCGACAATACAGAGCTACCTAGCGTGTGCTATAGAAACTACAAAGATTGTTAAATTAATATCAATAGTATTACATTGCAAACTAATTACTAGATAGCGCTGGAACTGAAATCTAAAATTAATCTAATTAGTTTTTTTTTTTCAATTAGTTTGCCAAAGAAGTTTCACTTCTGACATGTGTACTTTGTACGCACGTAATTCTTTTATTTATAGTCTATGTATGATGGCTCACATTCCTATTACTTTTCTACTGCTTACTGTTTAATCCAAAGACGCCTTGCTATTTAAAAGCGCTGGACTCACCATCGAATTAGAGAAAATAAGCTTTAGTTCGTAATTTGAAGCATGCAATGTTGAAATTAATACGCCTCAACGCTTTGAAAATTAAAATGTTAATAAAATAATTGTGTTTGCTCGGAAACGAAAAAAAAAGCGACTTCAATTACATCGACGAGTAATATAACGTAGATCGACGAAAAAATAGTCAAGTTACTGCGCGTTATCAAAGATTACTCAAAAAGTAGTTATCAGATCTCAATAAAATTTATATGTGACCACACGACAAACATCAGCTTTCGATTAAATCAAAAATTATTAAAATCGGTACACCCAGTAAAAAGTTATTGCGAATTTTCAAGAAGTTCCCTCGATTTCTCTAGGATCCCATCATCAGATCCTGGTTTCCTTATCATGGTACTAAACAAGGGATATCTCCTTTCTAACAAAAAAAGAATTATCAAAATCGGTACATCCAGTAGAAAGTTATGCGGTATAATACAACGTAGGTCGACGAAAAAAGCGTCAAGTAAAAACGCATTATTAGATATAGCTCGAAAAGTAGTTGTTAAATCTCAAATAAATTTAAATGGGACCAATTGGCACACACCACCTTTCGATTAAAACAAAATTTGTCGAAATCGCTCCACCCAGTCAAAAGTTCTGATGTAACATACATAAAAAAAAAAAAATACAGTCGAATTGAGAACCTCCTCCTTTTTTGGAAGTCGGTTAAAAAGGCATGGGTATAGTTCGCGTCATGTAAAAAGAACGCTGGCCTTGAAGCTGCGCAAAAGCGATTTATCGGTCTATTTGGTGGTACGGGTAGGGGGACGGGAGTGTTTATCAGGTGTCGCATGCTTGCCGGTGTGCTATTGGTTGACAGCGGTTGACAGTTCGACGTCGACTCAAAATATTATCGCGCACAAAAGTTTTAAATTACAAAATTCTCCATTTACTATTTATTTCACTAAAAAACAATTATCAATTTATCATTTTAAACACATAAAAACTATTAAGATGCGAATATCATCCAAACATTTCAATAACTAAAAAATTTGTTATTGCTTTTGTTTAAAAAAAAATTGTGATATTGTAAAGTGATAATTATTATACTTATTTAGTCCGAATTATTCGCACTTGTATTTCTAGTATTTTTTAATGTACCTGCCAATAACCATTATACGAAGCCGCGAGTGAAAGCCTAATTAAAAAATAAAACAGTAGTACTTGTGCGCGAGTATACCCATGCGCAAACGCTCCCCCTCCAGTTTCTTTCAGCGTTCTTTTTACATGACGCGAACTATACTTAAGAGCCTATGGATGTTAAAACTTATATTAAAAAAAAAATAGTTACGTAGTAAAATATATCTTTATGTTTAAATACTTGATTTCAATATAGTACTATTATAGACACACTACACAACTTCTTTAAAAAAAAAAGAAAAAAAAAAGAAAATCATTTAATCCTGACGATCCTTATTTCTAAATAATAATCTAGTAATCTTCAATCTTTAGTAAAATGTCAAATCATTGGGATACTGATATAAGATAGTGTTTAAATCAAATCTGAATTTTTGAAGTGGGTCAAAATGAAGTCCAAAGGAGTCGGTTACAGACATACAGGTGTAGCTAATATAAAGCGTGTATATTTACACGTTTTATATTAGATTATTATTTACACGCTTTATATTATTTATTCATCTTATGACGATCCAATAGACGAATACAACGACAACAAGGAACACGTTGCGAGAATGTAAGGTCAATGTTTCAATTTATTATTGCGGGATATATTATACTCGGCGATTTCTTCCAAGATTTGCTTTGAAATTTATTAGTAATATTTAAAAAAAAACTAAATGGTAAGGCTATAGACAATCGGGGTCTAATTATATTTTCGTTACAAAAAAAACGCGCCAACGCTCACTCATGCTCCGTTTCGCAGCGGAGGCTGCCTGAGCCGCTCCTCTACGCATTCGTTCGCGCGCTTTCGCGCGGCGGGCGAGGGCTACCCTCCAACCGCGCCTCGAGGCTTCAAAAAAAAAAAAAAAACACGGGGTAGGGCAGACCAAGACCACGTGGACAGTGGGTGCTCCGATTCGATTTTCGGTATTTCGCGAATTTCTATACCTATATACTAGCCCCCCCCCCCCCCCATTCACCACCTCTCCCCCCAAACCCTATAAATTAGATCCCGATTGTGTATAGCATAGCCAAAGCATTAATGTATAACGACCACTGACCTGATGGCATCGCATTATTTTGTTGCGTCGTTGAGACCAACGATGCAAGCTGCAGGCGTATTTAATCTCCAATTACGTAATTTCAACCAGAGTTCAAACAATTCGACTTACATACAGTCATTTTCACGAAACATTTCACTTCAATTTACATACAAATTATTAAGACGTAAAAAAAATTTCTAAATAAAATTCCATTTAGTCACATATCGTTAATAACTACGATTATTTTTACGATATTTACTAACGAATACATAAACAAAAGGCGTCCGGAAGAATAACGTCTAATGACTAACGGTCATTATGAGGCACAGGAGTAAGACTGTCATATTAAGGTTGTTCAAATTATTATTAGCCAATTGCACAACGCGCTGAAACCGTTACTCGTACACCTTTTTCAAATCGGTTCTTTCCCTCTGGGAATGTTTTTGGGGATATATTTTTTTTAGGGTATTTTCTTGGGAACTCTTAATTCGTCACAACATAATATATTTTTAATATTAAAAAAAATTCTTCATTTATCAATTTACGAATATATTTTAGCAATTTATAATATATAATTCCTTACTAAAGCAAAGTATAAGAAGAAAAGGGAAAGTATAAAAAAAATATTTTCAATTTTAAAATCCTTTGAAAAATAAAATCTAATAAGAAAAACATTAATCTGACTGATTTTTAAATAATTTCAATTTTTGGTTTAGGGGGTTTTGTTTCCAATTTAGCGCGTACATACAGATAATGTAAATGATTTGACAAGTTACGCGTATTTGAATATCACATAAACTAAGCATTTAATTTCATACTCAACTTTATATTTAATTTTTTTTTTTTTTGTTCTTAAGCCAATTAAATGTTGCATGAAATTAATATGAACCAAGGTTTAGTAACGTTACCAATTACCGTTAGAAAATAAGATAATATTTATTGACATCTTACATTAAGTTTAAATTTTTTTTACTGTAATTATGAGACGGAAACGCTTTAAAACGCTAAGTACCGGTAAATAGAAGACAGATTGACTGTCACATAAAACTCTAGTAGATAACCGAGTTTAACTTTAGATAATTTATTTAGACCGGTTGATAATACGTCGTTCACGCCATCTACAGCCTCCGCTCGTACTATTGCTGGTGATAGCGCCACACGATCACTTTGAAAATCGATTCTGTTGTCTTAAAATGATTAGATAATGGGTAGAATAATTGTGTATTATTAAATGAATTATATTTTAATTAGAAATAATTGAGACATTTTAAATAAAAATGTATTCGTATGCGGCCGCCAGTAATTTGAATATAGCATGTCTTGCGTTTATCAAACACGTAATATTCAGGTCACACTATGACATGATTGAGATTTCCCTTCAACGACAGCAGCAAAAGACCTTAAGCATTATTTATATTATCGTCTTCATCATAAAACAGCAGCAACTCATCTTTACGTGTAAAAGAAACCACATTAGAACTACATAATTATTGATATCTACCAACAGATGGCATGAGGTGCCGTTTAAATCGCGCTAACGTTTCGTTCAGTTTAAAATGTGTTTGTTTTACATTATATTCATTACGAATTTTTTTATAGACAATTAACGAGCTTACAAGTATGCAAGCCCAAGTAAACAGGGATAAAACGACATTTTCTAAAAACGAATCCTAGCTATATCGATTTATTTCCCCTGAAATCCCCTGAATACTAAATTTCATGAAATCGTTAGAGCCGTTTCCGAGTTTCTGAGATATATATACTAGCTGAGCCCGCAGCTTAGTAAGGAAACCAGGATCTGATGATGGGATCCCAGAGAAATAGAGGGAAACTCTTGAAAATCCGCAATAACTTTTTAGTGGGTGTACCGATTTTGATAATTCTTTTTTTTTTTGGAATGAAGATATCCCTAGTTTAGTACCATGATAAGGAAACCAGGATCTGATGATGGAATCCCAGAGAAATCGAGGGAACTTCTTGAAAATCCGCAATAACTTTTTACTGGGTGTACCGATTTTAATAATTTTTAATTTAATCGAAAGCTGATGTTTGTCATGTGGTCACATAAAAATTTTATTGAGTTTTGATAACTTCTTTTTGAGTAATATTTGATAACGCGCAGTTATTTGACTATTTTTTCGTCGATCTACGTTGTATTACTCGTCGATGTAATTGAAGTCGTTTTTTTTTTCGTTTGCGAGCAAACACAATTATTTCTTAAATTACGTTCAAAGTACACTTGGCAAATGGGGATGACAGTTTATTTGTTTTTTTTTTTTTTTTTTTTGTAAATTTAAAAGTTAAAACTTTGAAGACTGTCCCCAAAATTTGAAGAATTTCTTATAATTCAAGGACATGGGTTCAAAATTTGGATTCAATTTCAACCGAACGTATGAGGACTTATGTGTACTTTGAGACCAAATATATATTTTGAGGTCTGTATATAGTACCTTTTTTTATAGCAGTAGTAATATGTATTATTTTATAAAGAGATTTCTGACACTCCATAATAGTCACATATAAAAAAAAAATTATTTTATGTATAGGAATTGGTAAATAGCTTTAAATGTCGTTTCTTTGTTTTTTCAGGTAGGTTAAGGGTTTTTATAATTTATTTTATATCATAATGTATAAAGAAAAATTGTTAAAATCTTTGTTTTTTCAGAGCAACACATTGTAGAATTTTTCGATTCCAATTGTAAGTAGTCAACTAATTTCTTATACATATTACTGTTATAGTACATAGGACAGACTTCAAAATTTTGTTATCATTTTTGAGAATGTTATTAAAATTGATACATTTCATAGGTATAGTTTCTAAATTCACGTTTCGGGAATAAGCTGTTTAATTTAAAGAGAGGCCCTGGGAAAGGGTTTTTTTTTCTTCTGAAAATGTAAATTCTGAATCTAACATAGTTTTGTCAAGTAGATAATCTCACGTGAAACACACGTGGCATATCAAATTTACAATCTTTAATACGAGTACGTTTAAGTGTTTCGTTGCCAACGTTGACTATATTTATTTCAAGATCGAAATATTAGCGAATCTTGCTCGAGCAATTCAACAAATGCGATAAAGACAACAAATAACAATAACACACTAAATTAAACGTTGAAAAAGTATATATAGTATGTAAGTATAATTTCTACTAATCAATTTTACACAAAAAAATTTCGTAATCTAGTTGAATAAGTCTAACGTAGTTTTTTTGAATTATGTCTATTAGAAATATTTGATTGAGAATAAAAAAGATGTTTCTCCATTACTGACAGTCTGTTAGCTCGACCATTAATTTTAGTATCAGCTGTTTTGAAGTTGGTTAAGTTTATATACATATATCTTCAGGACAGACCTTGTAATTTACATAATTTATAATTACTATCGGGACTGTTCTTAAAACATGCATAGTATAATAAATAATAATTTACCTAGCTAAGTGTTTGATCATTTTTTTCTAACGATGAGCTATTTGTACACTCACATAAAAGTTAACTTGATCCAAGAAGAAAAATTTTAAACTAAGAATACCATTTTGAAGGTGACGGTTTCCTTGATTCAAGAGCGAAAATTCAAAAATAATTCAAGAATTTTTGCGTTTGGCTCACGAAAATAATTATCTTTAAAATGGTATTCATAGTTCAAGATTTTTTTCTCTTGAATCTAGTTAGCTTTCTTATCAGTGTATAATTCATAGTTATGTATAAAATGATTGTCAGGGTCTATTCTATGTGACAAGACATTAAGATCTTGATTATTAAGCCATAATAAAACATACCTTTGCGAACCCGCTACAAACGCCCAATAATAATTTACTATAGCAATAATAATAAACACAAACGTGTGACAAGCTAGCAAATGCGTGTACGATCTCATTGACGACCTCCGTAGCGCGGTGGCTAAAGCGCCACCACTATGAGTCTCGTGATTTCAAGTCTGGGGATCTCCCCTAGTTAATATGTTGATGACGCCGCGTTGGCGCAACGGTCACAGCCATGGATTGTACCTGTTGCGCTGGCGGTTGCGGGTTCGATCCCCGCACATGACGAGCATTTGTATTGGCCATACAGGTGTTTGCTGTGGTCTGGGTGTTTGTACAGTCCTTGTGGATCTTCACACCGTGCCTTGGAGAGCACGTTAAGCCGTCGGTCCCGGTTGTTATCATGTACACCTGATAGCGATCGTTACTCATAGTAGGGAATATATCCGCCAACCCGCATTGGAGCAGCGTGGTGGATTAAGCTCTGATCCTTCTCCTACATGGGAAAAGAGATCTATGTCCAATAGTGGGATATTACAGGCTGAAGCGTAATATATAGTATTATATAGGTTTTTTATTATTTTTAGTAGGTATACCTATAACTTAAAAAAAATTACGTGTACATTTATTTTAGCAATTCATTTTTATTTATATAAACATATCATAATATAAATAAATGAAATTAAATAAATTAGTATTATCATAGAGAAATAAATAATACCAAACAATAAAATTACTGAAATAATCTCAATTCAATCTCAATAATAATTGTGTTTGCTCGCAAACGAAAAAAAACCGACTTCAAATACATCGACAAGTAATACAACGTAGATCGACGAAAAAATAGTCAAGCAACTACGCGTTATCAAAGATTACTCAAAAAGTAGTTATCAGATCTCGATAAAATTTATATGTGACCACATGATAAACATCAGCTTTCGATTAAATTAAAAATTATCAAAATCGGTATACCCAGTAAAAAGTTATTGCGGATTTTCGAGAGTTTCCCTCGATTTCTCTAGGATCCCATCATCAGATCCTGGTTTCCTTATCATGGTACCAAGCTAGGGATATCCCCTTTCCAACAAAAAAATAACTTTTTTTTTATGTATGTTACATCAGAACTTTTGACCGGGTAGACCGATTTCGACAAATTTTGTTTCAGTCGAAAGGTGGTGTGTGCCAATTGGTCCCATTAAATTTATTTGAGATCTAACTACTACTTTTCGAATTATATCTAATAATGCGTTTTTACTTGACGCTTTTTTCGTCGACCTACGTTGTATTATACCGCATAACTTTCTACTGGGTGTACCGATTTTGATAATTCATTTTTTGTTGGAAAGGGAATATCCCTAGTTTGGAACTGTGATAAGGAAACCAGTATCTGATGATGGAATCTCAGAGAAATCGAGGGAAACTCTCGAAAACCCCTAATAACTTTTTACTGGGTGTACTGATTTTGATAAATTTTAATTTAATCGAAAGCTGATGTTTATCATGTGGTCACATTTAAATTTCATCGAGATCTGATTACTACTTTTTGAATAATCTTTGATAATGCGTTGTTACTTGACTATTTTTTCGTCGATCTACGTTGTATTACTCGTCGATGTAATTGAAGTCGGTTTTTTTTTTTCGTTTGCGAGCAAACACAATTATTTCAAATAAATTTATTTAGTATTATTAAAAAAATATTTGTTTTTTTTTTTATTGAAAACTAGCGACCCGCTCCGGCTTCGCACGGGTATAAAATATAATTATAGCCTATGTCATTCACTGAAAAAATGATTAAAATCGATCCAGTAGTTTTGATTTATTCATTACTGCCCGTGGCCCGCACGCGTTAACTTAGAGTAAAAGCCGGCCGGAACCGCCGCAAACGCTACGTACTGCAATTTTTAAATCTGTAATATCTTCGAAAATATACATTTAAATCATATGCTGTAAAGGGCCATATAGATCTATATTAAATAAAAAATATATTTAAGGTATTTAATTGGATAAGGATTAATGCTGTATTGGTTAAAATCGCTTCGAAAATTAGCCATTATTTGTCGTAAAAAAGTAAATGACAAAAAAATGTTATTGTGGGATATCCATAAGAGATAGGTATATACCATCGCGGAGTTTTCTGTAGACCTTTTCAATGTGTACAATACTTAGTACATTATTTTGATAAATCTCGTAAGGTTCAGCCTGCGTTTGCTATTTAAGCGAAAAAAATAATTATTATTTACGACATAATATTAGAAAACTCAAAAATAACAGTATTTCTCCATTATTTAATGGATGTTATTATACATATAAACCTTCCTCTTGAATCAATCTATCTATTAAAAAGAACCGCATCAAAATCCGTTGCGTAGTTTTAAAGATTTAAGCGTACATACATCTGCAGGGACAGAGAAAGCGACTTTGTTTTTAACCGACTTCCAAAAAAGGAGGAGGTTCTCAATTCGACTGTATTTTTTTTTTTTTTTTTTTTTTTTTTTTTTATGTATGTTACATCAGAACTTTTGCCCGTGTGGACCGATTTCGACAAATTTTGTTTTAATCGAAAGGTGGTGTGTGCCAATTGGTCCCATTTAAATTTATTTGAGATCTAACAACTACTTTTCGAGTTATATCTAATAATGTGTTTTTACTTGACGCTTTTTTCGTCGACCTACGTTGTATTATGCCGCATAACTTTCTACTGGATATACCGATTTTGATAATTCTTATTTTGTTGGAAAGGGGATATCCCTAGTTTAGTACTGTGATAAGGAAACTAGGATCTGATGATGGGATCCCAGAGGAATCGAGGGAAACTCTCGAAAATTCGTAATAACTTTTTACTGGGTGTACCGATTTTGATAATTTTTAATTTAATCGAAAGCTGATGTTTATCATGTGGTCACATATAAATTTTATCGAGATCTGATAAGTACTTCTTTAATAACGCGTAGTTGCTTGACTATTTTTTCGTCGATCTACGTTGTATTACTTGTCGATGTAATTGAAGTCGGTTTTTTTTTTCGTTTGCGAGCAAACACAATTATATACTATGTAGTGATTGCAACATCAAGATAATAAGAAAATTTTAATCTGACTTGATAGTAGGAAACGTCTAAAATGTAGAAGATAACTGGTATGGAAGGGTTTTGTAGCAGCCCTCCGCGACTGCACAGCCGTTTCCTTCTGTCAAGTATAAGTCCAAATGGTCGTACAATAAAATTAGTTGCAGCCGCACTGATCACTAGACTAAATCTAGTTGCGCGATTGAATCAACATCCTAGTTTAGTCCTAGTCCGTCCGAGTTTTTTGCTGCAAAGAGATCTGCCAAGTCAAATTTACTAAAAAATGGCGTTACCTTCCATATGTAAGTATTTTTTAATCACATTATTACTGTATACTTCTTTTAAACCTTTTTTAAACTTAAAAATTACAAGTGTTATCGGTCGTGTTGTTTCGTATTTCTTTACCAACACAGGCCGCTCGCCCTCATACAATATGCGGATCGGTCGAGACTCGAGATACTGATCCCTGTGATCCGACTATCCGAGTATATTTCCGAGAAGTCGCTGTCACCGAGCGATAGTGTTGTTATCGATTTGTTTGTAGATAGTTATCGATAAAAACGGCAAAGGCAAAGGAGGAGATATTCGCCTATATCGTCGTTGTATAATTATAATATGTATTTATTATGTACTAGCCGACCCGTGCCCACTAATAATAATATGTTGCTCCAACGCCATCTATCAAAAATCGAAAAGACGTCGTCGATACACTAAAATTAGACTAAATTAATAACGTCGAAAGACTAATAAATTGTTTTCTAATAGCGATAGATGGCGCTAGTTTATTGACTATTTTGATATTATATTTTAATCTTTTTCTTATTTACTGAAGTAAATAGCTTTCTGTTAGTGAAAGAATTTTCATGATCGGATCAGCATTTACGAAGATTACCCCCTACATACAAACAAAGATATAAACTTTACCTCTTTATAATATTAGTATAGATTTATATATGTATGTATGTTATGTATGTAAGTATTATTAGATATTATTAGCTTTATGTTTCTATATAAATTTTGTATTTGTGAAAGTATTTTAGCTGTTGTTTCTCCTCAAAATTAAATAAATAAATAAATATTATCTATTTGTACTTTATTCAAATATTCTAATTTGCACACCAATTATTTGGTTACTTCCTAATCGCAGTTTCTATTTCGTGTCCTATATCCAAAGGTTGTCTGTAAGAGATCGCTCTTTCAGCGATAAGACCGCCTTTGTCCATCTTTCATTTTATGTTTTTTTTTTTGTTTCTTTTAATGCTGTATAAAGAGTATTATTATTATTTCTCTTATTCAATATATTTTCTTATGATTACATTTTTAAATATATTTATAAAAAAATGTTATCGGTCGTGTTGTTTCGGATTTGTTTACCAACACAGGATGCTCGCCCTCATACAATATGCGGATCGGTCAAGCGTCTGATCCGAGTTTATTTCCGAGAAGTTGCTGTCGCAGAGCGATAGTGTTGTTACCGATTTGCTTGTAGATAGCTATTGATAAAAATGGCAAAGGCAAAGGAGGAGACAGACATATTTGAGATTCTGATCTATTTATAATATAATATTGCGAGCTTAATTTTAATACATATAGTTTTATAATAAAATAACATTAAATTAAATATGATACAATACTTACGAGTATTAACACATTTTACTTGAATTACTTAGTGTGAACTTCGACCATAATGTTTTATATTAATTTATGCAGGTTTCCTAAAAATCCAAATTTAAGACATACATGGATTTTATTTGTAATAACAGATTAACCTAGACGCCCACAAGAAATAATGTCATTTGCTCAAATCATTTCAATACCTCTGACATGCCTCTGACTTTCAAATGTGGAACTGGCAAGATTGATAATGGAAAAATATGCCGGCACATGAAATGAAATGAAAAGAAAACATTTATTTCGTCATAAGGTGATGTACACACGTAACGAAAGTCAAAATAATGCCATTTACAAAAATAAAAATACAAATAAATTTAAAAAAAAACTCGACAATAAAAAAAAGTTAAAGCAGCAAAAAAATCAAACAATAAAATAAAAATATATATCTTAACATTGGGTACATTAAAAACTTAGGTAATATACCAAGTGTTATGTGCAACCTTAACTTAGTCGAAATAATCAAAATATTAATTAATTTAAATTTCTAATGTCTCGGTAGACATTACCTTCGTATTATGTACTCGGCTTTATTAAATATTACAATAAAAAGATAAACTAATGTCCCTATTGTACGCCGAGAGGAAAAAAACTCTCGGTACTCTTTTAAGAATTTAAAGTCATATGCAAGACAAAAAGTAACAGTATGACTATGAAATGATCAGTAGTGCTATTCTGTAAGAACATTTTCGTGTCTCGACAGCGGAATCCGCGGTGAGATATCAAATTCGTATTCATTAAAACTCGACAGTCCCGTAGCGCCACACTTGTGAGTGCGGCGACGAGTCGAACCCTGTTGTGTGAGAACGTTGACATTTAATAGTATGAATTCGGTATTCTGTAAGGCGATTTACCGCTTCACACATCACAATTCGAGACTTGATTCGACACTTGACTTCATGCACATATTCTAAAATAAAGTCATAAGAAAAGAATATCGATAAAATAAACACAGCTCTAAATTGCCGCTCTTCGATTCGACACTCACTTCACATCGCTTGTGCGTACGGAATGTTTACAGAATTCCAAACCAAGGTGAAGTGGGTTCGCTTTCGAAGTGAGCGCTGTCACTCAGGTGAAGCTCGATATCGAAATTGTTATTTACAGAATAGCCCTGCAGGACAAACACGAGACAGCCAATCGTGTGCGTCGAAACCATTCTGTAAATAACAATTTCGATATCGAGCTTCACCTGAGTGACAGCGCTCACTTCGAAAGCGAACCCACTTCACCTTGGTTTGGAATTCTGTAAACATTCCGTACGCACAAGCGATGTGAAGTGAGTGTCGAATCGAAGAGCGGCAATTTAGAGCTGTGTTTATTTTATCGATATTCTTTTCTTATGACTTTATTTTAGAATATGTGCACGAAGTCAAGTGTCGAATCAAGTCTCGAATTGTGATGTGTGAAGCGGTAAATCCCCTTACAGAATACCGAATTCATACTATTAAATGTCAACGTTCTCACGCAACAGGGTTCGACTCGTCGCTGCACTCACAAGTGTGGCGCTACGGGATTGTCGAGTTTTAATGAATACGAATTTGATATCTCACCGCGGATTCCGCTGTCGAGACACGAAAATGTTCTTACAGAATAGCACTACTGCTCACAATATTTTAACTATATCTATTTACAGATTGAGATCAAAGACATAGCCTGGTCAAGCTTTATTCAATCCCATGCCTTTTTATCATTAAGATATTCATTGATGTTATAATAGGCTTATCTACATAAAGTTCGCTAAGTATTTTTTTAAACTTCAGTAAAGGCAGAGATTGAAGCGCAGCCGGAAATCTTATTGTGTAATGAGATAGATATTCCTTTAAAGGAACTACTTTTTTTCCTGAGCCGGCATTTAGGAAATATTAATTTGTGGTTGTTCCTGGGTGTTACATCATGTGAGGCATGTTGATCACTATGACTAACAAATAAATGCCTATTTTTCCGTATAGTTGTAGTTTATAGTTTCGTATAGTTAGTGTATAGTTTCATAAATATACTGCGATGCAAAGGTCAGGATGTTGATCTCTCTAAATTTCTCTTTCAGAGATTCTTTACATCCCATTTTGTAAATATAACGGATAGCCCTTTTCAGCAGAATAAAAATAACTGAAGTAGCTGAAGTAAACTAATCTAGCTGTATCGACATCTGTTAATAACCTTATCCTTTTAACCGCGTACGCTGCAGAACTCAGTCTATCCGTCCATTGACAGATATGGGGTCCCCACTGCAACTTAGAATCAATGGTTTCAAAATTCCTAGACAAACGGTTGAGTTAACTAAGTTCAATTTATTACCCGACTGCCAAGGAAGGGTTATGTTTTTCGCGCTTATCTTGTATGTATGTATGTTTGTATGTAATATTCCTTACTACCTCATATTTCCAGAACCACTGAACGGATTTACATAATTGAGGTATCGATAGGTTCATCTTAGCTGCCCAAGTGTTCTTAGATAGGTGACATTTAAAAAAAATCAAACATGGCGGCTGTGCGAAGCCATTGTAGAAAAAAAAAATTTTTTCTCGAATACTACAATATGGGTATCAAATTGAAGGGCACAATACAAGGATTTTAAAAAGGTATATCATGATTATTATTACCGTAATACTAATAAAGAAATACAATATTAAAGTTTAAAAAATGTGGACTTTGCTCTTTCCCACGCCTATGCCATGCCAAACTCGCCTCCTAGGCGACGATCAACTTCGGGGTGTAGCCTTTCTAATAAAATACAATGGTTAATAAAAACATACAATTAAAATTACAAATAAAAATTAATAAATGTCACACCAATTTACAATTACATTAATAAAATCAATAACAAATCATCATTACAGCCTATACAGTCCACTGCTGGACATAGGCCTCCACAAGTTTACGCCAAAAATAACGTGAACTCATGTGTTTTGCCCATAGTCACCACGCTGGGCAGGCGGGTTGGTGACCGCAGGGCTGGCTTTGTCGCACCGAAGACGCTGCTGCCCGTCTTCGGCCTGTGTATTTCAAAGCCAGCAGTTGGATGGTTATACCGCCATCGGTCGGCTTCTTAAGTTCCAAGGTGGTTGTGGAACCTTGTTATCCTTGTGCTGTGTGGCTACGGCACTAAAGAATTTAGCCACCCCCTCTCTTCCCGTGGGTGTCGTAAGAGGCGACCAATAACAAATACATAATACCAAATACAAACAAATAATTTTAATAATAATTTCATAATGTTAAAACTAATAGTTGTTGACTTAAGCAGTCACCTATTTGCTAAAGGTCAGGCTTACGTTGCTTTGAGCAGAGTGAGATCTTTCTCCGGGCTTGCTATCAGTTCTCTTGACCCTAAAAAATTACTTAATCAACCACATGATGTAAACTGTTTTAATGAATTGAACCGATTACGTCAAAGAGCAACACGGAGGGAAGTAGCCATGTACAGGCGTTCCCCTCTGTCAAGGTATAAGGCCAAATGGCCATATGCGTACAATAAAACTAGTTGCAGCCGTTCTGATCACTAGACTAAATCTAGTTGCGCGATTGAATCAACGTCCTTCAAAAAATGCCAAATTGTTCTGTTTTTTGCTTCAAAAAAAGATCTGCCACGTCAAATTTACTAAAACATGGCGATACCTTTCATACGTAAGTATTTTTTAATCACATTACTACTTGTATACTACTTTTAAACCTTTTTTAAACTTAAAAATTACAAATATTATCGGTCGTGTTGACTCGATTTGTTTACCAACATAGGCCGCTCGCCCTCATACAATATGCGGATCGGTCGAGCGACTGATCGGAGTCTATTTCCGAGAAGTCACTGTCGCCGAGCGATAGTGTTGTTACCGGTTTGTTTGTAGATAGTTATCGATAAAAACGGCAAAGGCAAAAGAGGTGACAGACATTTTTGAGATCTTGATTTATTTATAATATAATATTGCTAGCTTTTTTTAATAAACATAGTTATATAATAAAATTGCATTAAATTAAATATAATACGCGTATTACGAGTATTAATACATTTTACTAGAATTACTTAATGTGAACTTCGACCATAATGTTTTATATAAAAATTTGGCAGGTTTTCTGAAAATCCAAATTTAAGGAATACATGGAAAAAAATTGTAATAACAGACAGACCTGGACGCCCACAAAAAATAGTGTAATTTGTTCAGATCATATCAATACCACTAACTTTCAAGTGTTGGCGAACAATAGAAGGATTAGTCGAGGGCACCAAACCAACACTAACGCCACACTGTTTTTGTACCGTAAGTTTTTTTTTGTCTCATGTACAAGGTAATCAAGATAAGGTTCACCTTTGTCATAGTAGTGAAACGAAACTTAGATTTGTCAACTTTGAAAATTAACAATGTTAAGTCCATCCTTTCAGAGTCATCAACAAATCATTTAATCTAGCAGATGACAGGCTATCATCTTATGATGCCATTAGTGCTACGCTCCCTATTCCTGATTCGTTGACATCACAGTGTACATCATCAACTCCTCAAAATGTGGGTTAATTTTAAATCGTTTATTGTAGACTGGCATTGTTTGGCACAACAACGTTGCACCAAACGTATTGTGACATAATTATGTCTAACATATGCTGTCGCGACACTTTTTAACCGACTTCCAAAAAGGGAGGAGGGTCTCAATTCGAGTGTATTTTTTATGTATATTACTTCAGAACTTTTGACTGGGTGGACCAATTTTGATAATTTTTAATTTAATAGAAAGCTGATGTTTATCAAGTGGTTGCGCTTAAATTTCATCGAGATCTGATAACAACTTTTTGAGTAACCTTTGATAACGCGTATATATTACATATATTGTATTACTTGTCGATGTAATTGAAGTCAGTTTTTTTTTTCGTTTGCGAGCAAATACAATTATAGTAGATAATGATGTATTCTACAAAGTCTTACTACATTTTCTATTTCTATTATCATTAGTTTTTGCAGCGCACGCAATGTAAGGAATTTTTCAGGATATTTTTTTACCCTTTGGGTTACATTATTGGAGTTTTAGTAAAGATCCCTAATATTTTTAAAAATATAGTATAACCTATGTCGCTCAAGGATAGTGTAGCTTCTCAACGATGAAATAATTTTTTGAATCGGTACAATAGTTTCGGAGCCTATTCAATGCTAACAAACAAACAATCAAATCTTTACTCTTTATAATCGTTTATTTTACATGAAGATGTTTGATTTGTAGTATATAATAAATTAAGTCTATTTTTATAATAATATCTTACCTTTGTATCACTTTAAAAACATTATTTCCCTAACCGAGTAGTTGAATTTATCGATAATGCATATCGACAGTTGTTACAACCACGGCTGTTAGCAACTTTTCAGTGTAGTTGCGGCGTGTCATTATACTGTAATGACATAGAATGTATCTATGTGTGTGTGAAAAATGTAAGTGTGATTTTAATTTAGTATGTGTGAGTTTCGTAGTGACAGACGATTATTTTTGTGTGGGAATTAGATAAAGTGTGCATGTGTGTAATTTCCCCCCGCAAAAAATGACAGAAAGTTTTGTATCGGTAACAAACGCAATGGCCACTCCCCTCCGTGTTGCTCTATGGATTACGTAATTTGTCTGACTAAAAAGACATAAATAAAATAATAATTTAAAAAAAAACAAAAAACCCGCCTGCGTGAAGAACAACTAATAGAAAATCAACTGAAAAAGCTGGAACAAGATAAAAATTCAATATGTACACAAAGTCAGCGAAATAAATAAAAACAATATCAAACATTTTGTGCTGTACATTTAAAATATTTTAATACGGTAGTCCTTCGAAACTTTATGCAACGTCGTAGATAATATGCAGTCGGAGGCATGAAATTGAAGGATAAGTCAAATCATTCTCTCTTTGTATAGTGTATTGACACAATGTATCTATATGTATGTTTGTGAAAATTGTAAGTGTGTTTTTAATTTAGTATGTGTGATTTTCGTAGTGACAGACAATTAGGGAATTAGATGAAGGTGTGCGTAGCACAGATTTCCCACCGCAAAAAATAAGACAGTTTTGTATCGGTAAAAAACGCTATGCTACTCCCCTCCATGTTAGTCAATGCTTCCGTATGATCCGTATCGATTTTTTTATTACAGTTAGGTACTACTTCAGTTTTCACATTGCTTTAATACATTTATTAGAGATTTAGTTAGAGCATAATATACCTAATATAATATATTGTGTGTATAGTACAGAGTATACTAGTTTACAACTTATATGAAGTCTATCTATGGTATAGCTTTTTCTTTATATTCAATTTTATTTATATTATCTGTACTTGGTCTGTAGTCTGTACGAAGCATTGACATTTATCAAGCCATTTCGATTACCAAAAACCTGCTTGTTAAATTTTTCTACACCCGTCTTTTTTGCTAGAGTTGATAAAAGAGTTTTAGAATTTTACATTAATTATAATAAATTAGATAGAAGTAATTGATTCGTTTTTGATAAGTATTTAAGTAACCTTTAAGTAGTTGTTTAAAGTTTTAATGATCGTCAACTCGTCTAAAATTTTATGGAGTGCAAGATTTCTGTTTAAATTGTAGAAGCAAATATGGAATTGGTAAGTGAGCACGAAATAAATTGTCATAGTTACATATATTGTGATTAATACAATTTAATTCGTATTGTTATGCTATTGACATAACCTCACATTAAAAATAACAATATTGTAATAATAGGTTAATTTAAATGTCGTGTAAGACGTTTTCTTCCGTTTTTCAGAACAATAAAATACTGTAGTTGTCCTGTAAACGCTGAACTGCGTTAAGTTCAACTATACAGTAGCATTTGGCATGTGCAACGCATAGATACAGATCTGATCAATAACAAAATAATAGTTGTGACTACTTTTACAGCTTCATTGAAAAACTTGTTGTGTTGTAGTAATGCCAAATTGAATTGATACAAAGTTGTATCATAGCTGCTTGCTTCACATTGAATTAATAAATTAAACATACTTCAATCAACATCACAAATCAAAGAAATCATCTATTTAAGATATCCATTAAGTTAGAGTAATTTTGGTCGGTGGACTCACGTCTGCTTTAGCGACACCAAGCTAGAATAACTGGTTTTCTTAATGTCAGCTGCAGTAGTGTAGGTACCAAGTAACAATTATAAACAAAAATAAAAATTGGAATAACAAAAGCATGGGCATTATAATCCTGTGGGTATATCTTTATATAATAAAAAAAAATTAAAGAAATCAAAACAATTTATAGCCCCATGTATAAAATCTCGCATTGGCGCAACTGTCACAGCACTGGTTTGTGGCTGTTGTGCTAGCGGTTGCAGGTTCAATCCCCGCACATGACAAACATTCAGATTGGCCATTAAGGTGTTTGCCGTGGTCTGGGTGTTTGTGCAGTCCTAGTGGGTCTCCCCACCGTGCCTCGGAGAGCATGTTAAGCCGTCGGTCCCGGTTGTTATCGTGTACATCTGATAGCGATTGTTACTCATAGTAGGGAATATATCCGCCAACCTGCATTGGAGCAGCGTGGTGGATTAAGCTCTGATCTTTCTCCTACACGGGGAAAGAAGCCCATGCCCAGCTGTGGGATATTACAAGCGTCCATATAAAAATCATAATATCTCCGGTCAATACAGATGACTGCATAGATAGAAAGGCCAAAGATATCAGTAGAATAATAATTTATCATGTGGTTAATCTTGTAACCATATTGCGTATGCAACCACCAGCACTATGCCAGACTGTAGCGTTAAAATGCCGCTTACGTGAATATAATGTAGTGACGCTATCTAAGTGTGTTGCCGTCAGTTGCAGGGCGCGGAGGCGGCGGCGGCGCCGGGCGCGGCGGCAGGCGGTGAGTACCGCGGAGAGAGAGAGAGGCAGAGGCAGCAGGCAGCCGTCTAACGCGCCGCGGTGCTCGCTGTTGCAGGCGCGGCGCGGCGCGACGGCGGCCGGCGCGGCGCGGGCCCCTGCGCGGCGCCTCTCTCGCCTTCTCGCGCTCTCGCCCTCAGTGATCAGTGTTCTGCTTTCTGTTTCAGGCTAGATATAAGTTAGGTTTTTGGTAAACGCTTAGGCGATGGCCGCGCCGTCGCTCGTCGGCGCCTCGCCAGCTCCGCGCCGGACAATGTACCTACTTCAATATATCTGTCGTCCCCGCGTGCCCGATGACGGTTTGTGTGCGCCGCCGCGGCTCATGATGAACGGATGCTGATTAAGTGCGATTTTAAAAATTTGATCGGTATCTAGGCTCGAGGCTCGTCCGTAAACAGTGCCGTTTCACTAATGTAAATCTATTAAACATTACCAGTCCACATCTTTCGAGTATAAAATAATAGAATCATAAAATCCCAACTTCCAATGCGGTGTCGATTACGAAACCGATTTTAGATTAATTTAAACATATTGAACGAGGTACCTATCGTAGTTTTAATTAAAACGTGAAGTGAGAACCGCGCGAGAGCGAAAGGTGCGGCGTGGACGGGCCGGGGTGAGGCGAGCCGCGGCGGGTGCGAGCCGAGTGTCAGCGTGAGGCGTGCTCGCGTCCCCTCCCCCCGCGCCGCCCGCGCTCACGGCCTCTGTGTTGCAGGGTACCTCGCGGCGCCCGTGTACGACCTGCAGCAGGTGGGCGACGTGTACACAGGTGAGTGCCAGTGGGGGTGCCAGCGCGATAAGCCTAGTAGCCCGGCAGACTAAGAAGTTAGACCCGACATTTTCTTAAAAAATGCTATCTAAATTATAAGACATACGATTTTGCGTATTAAGGCTATTTTGTTTATCAAAACTTTTTCTCAAATTTTAATTGTGAGGCGAAAAGTCGAACACCTTTTGACTTGGCCCGACACGCATTAAAAAACCGTAAGCCAGCTTTATCTGGACGCCCGGCAGCCCTGATTGAGTGGTGCGAGTGCCTGCTAACCGGTTCATTAACGACACACCCGACGTCCAGGTCCAGGCGCGAAGTGCTCCACGCTGCCCGCCATCCTGGGCGGCACGCTGCCGCGCCTGTCGTCCGAGCAGGCGGACGCGGTGGCGCGCGCCAAGAAGTACGCCATGGAGCAGAGCATCAAGATGGTGCTGATGAAGCAGACGCTGGCGCACCAGCAGCAGCAGATGGCCTCGCAGCGCACGCAGGTGCAGCGCCAGCAGGCGCTCGCGCTCATGTGCAGGTGGCGGCAGCGTCGTTATAGCGAGATAAATGATACATAATATAAAATAGTTCTAACAGTGATAGCACAATTACTAAGCAGTGATGAGAGCGATATCTCGAGATTCCCGCTCCGGCTGGTCGAGTCTATGATTCTAAGCTGAAAAGATCTGAAATTTTATTTAAAAATATACTAGTAACTGGCTGTTCAAAACGAATCTTACAAAAATTATATTTTTACAGAGTCTACGTAGGATCAATCTCTTTTGAGCTGAAGGAAGATACCATAAGACAAGCGTTCCTTCCGTTCGGACCTATCAAATCTATCAACATGTCATGGGACCCTGTGACGCAAAAGCACAAAGGATTCGCCTTTGTTGAATATGAAATACCAGAAGCTGCACAACTGAGTCTCGAACAGATGAATGGTGTGATGTTGGGTGGAAGGTTCGTTTGGTATATTAAATTTTTAAGTATTGTGAAGAAAATAGAGTACAATACAATAACTAAGTAAAATGGTAAATTATTTATAACATCTTGATATGTTTGTAGAAACATTAAGGTTGTGGGGCGGCCGTCCAACATGCCACAGGCACAGGCTGTTATTGATGAGATCCAAGAGGAAGCTAAGCAGTACAACCGCATCTACGTTGCATCCATTCATCCCGAACTCACCGAAGACGATATTAAAAAGTGAGTAGTCCTCTCAAGTTGTCCTGTATTCATTATATAAATGTAAAATTATTCATTACAAATGATTGTATTATGCTACAAAATTTTTATTTTATTAGTGATTCACTTATTTGCTACCTTTTTAGTCAAATATGTGTACAAAAAAAAAAAAGTATGTGTCAGCTCTGACGCACGACTGGACTTTACTCCTTCAGATCTACTGTCTAAATAGGCACAAAGAAGGCTTACTAATCTAAGAAAAAGATTAATACCATATCAAATGGTAAATAAACGAATCAAATAATGCCATATATCGGCAAAAGACGTCGTTATTCAAAAACGTCATCGTCTATCGGAATCATATTGAGTTCCGATAGACATTGGACGGTGTTACGAGAAACGTAACGGTCATTCGTTCAGTAAATATACTCCTCATATTTTTTTCATTCAGGGAACTTATATAAAAATCAATTCTTAAGGAGTAAACTCCAAAAAAATAAAAATACATCACCTGTAACTTCTTTAAAACTAAATATGATCTAACTTTGAAATAATTTCTAGTGTTTTCGAGGCATTTGGACCAATCACATACTGCAAATTGGCGTACGGAGCGTCAGCGCACAAACACAAAGGGTACGGGTTCATAGAGTACGCGACGCTGCCTGCCGCGCTGGAGGCCATCGCCTCCATGAACCTCTTCGACCTCGGAGGTGCGCACCGTTCCCCAGAAATTCCTCCACCACATCCCACTTGTTGGTGGATTAATAATAATATGGATTTAATAATAATAAATAATAATTGATAAACACCTTACAATTAACAACTGCCATTAGCATTTTCTCTTAACTCAGAACACAATACACATGCATAAATGCTCAGACTACGGCAAATATCTGTATGGCCAATACAAATGTATTCTATGTACAAAGTGACCGCCTCCCTGCCCGCAGGCCAGTACCTGCGCGTGGGGCGCGCCATCACGCCGCCCAACGCGCTGGCGGGCCCGCCGCAGGCCTCCGCCATGCCCACCGCCGCCGCCGTGGCCGCCGCCGCCGCCACGGCCAAGATCCAGGCCATGGACGCCGTCGCCAGTAACGCGGTCGCGCTGGGGCTCACGAAACTCAACGCCCTCGGCGTGTCGCCCGCCGCCGCACTGCCCACGCTGGCGGCCGCGCTGCCGGTCGCGCTCCCGGCCGCGCTTCCTGCCGCGCTGCCGGCGGGCCTGCCCGGCGCTCTGCCGGTGACGTTACCCGGCGCTCTGCCGGTGACGCTGCCCGGAGCTCTGCCGGTGACGCTGCCCGGAGCTCTGCCGGCGACGTTACCCGGAGTTCTACCGGCGACGCTACCCGGCGCGTTACCCGCGACACTGCCCGGTGCCTTGCCTGGCGCCATACCGGCGGCGATCCCGGCAGCGTTGCCGGGAGCGTTACCGGGAGCGCTTCCCACGTCGTTGGCGGTTAGCGCCAGCGCGGCGCTTCCGGCCCAGGCCATCCCTCCGCCCGGCGTCGTCATTCCACCGCCACCACGGGCGCGCGCCCCCACCTCGGTATGTATCTCATCGCTCCCACTCCTACTCCTACTTTAACTCCCGCCACAACTTTCACTCACTGACACTCCCAATCCCGTGTGCCGCAGGCGGAGGGCGAGGGCGGCGGGCAGCAGGCGGCGCTGCAGCGCAAGCTGCTGGACAGCTCGCCCGACACGCTGCAGCAGCAGGAGTCGCTGTCCATCTCCGGCCAGTCGGCGCGCCACCTGGTCATGCAGCGGCTCATGCGGCGCCGCGCCTCGCGCACCGTGCTGCTGTGCAACATGGTGTCCGCCGAGGAGGTCGACGAGGCGCTGCACCACGAGATACAGGTACGAACCGTTCACCTCCCTTCATTAATATACTCGATAGCGATCGTTCTTCATAGTAGCGAGTTTATCCGCCAAAGTGTAACAGCGCCTTGAATTAAGTTCAATCCTCCTCCTCCAGGGACACAGTGGCCTGGGACCAGCAGTGGGATATTACTCTCTGAATCGTATTCATTAATATATTTAGTCATCCACCTCTAATTAAACTGACTTGTGAACGTGAAGAGCTAGTTCTAAAAACTTGCTCAGCCTATACGAAGTTTAACTGATGTGTGAACCGAATAATGGACCAGTGTTGTGTGGACAGGAGGAGTGCTCGAAGTGGGGCCGCGTGGAGCGGCTCGTGATCTACAACGAGCGGCAGAGCGAGGACGACGACCCCGCGCACGCCAACGTCAAGATCTTCGTGCAGTTCGCCGAGCCCGACGGTACGTCACACTTGCACTTCTCATTGCTCGAGTATCCTGCTAGATGATAGCTGATAGAAAAAAATACTGGCATAGTTGTTGCGTTTAGACGATTGGTAACAAACAACGGATGTAATTAAAATAAATATTTAATATGTTTTCTAACTTCGTTCTTTGATGTGTTATTTGAAAAAAAAAGGGTATAAATAATTGCACGCTGTTAATAACACTGTCTGTCGCCACAGAGGCGGGTGCGGCGGCGGGCGCGCTGGACGGGCGCTACTTCGGCGGTCGCACCGTGCGCGCCGCGCTGTACGACCAGGACCTGTTCGACCACGGCGACCTCTCCGGCTAGCGCTCGCGCCGCCACGTGGCAAGCGCCGCGCTGTACGACCAGGACCTGTTCGACCACGGCGACCTCTCCGGCTAGCGCTCGCGCCGCCACGTGGCAAGCGCCGCGCTGTACGACCAGGACCTGTTCGACCACGGCGACCTCTCCGGCTAGCGCTCGCGCCGCCACGTGGCAAGCGCCGCGCTGTACGACCAGGACCTGTTCGACCACGGCGACCTCTCACGCCTCTTAATATAATTATGATACTGATACTCCCTAAAAATTCTTTTATTCATTTTGTTTTTATTCACCTTTCAATTCGCCCTTTTTCGGCTAGATAACTGATGATGATGTTTTGTGTTGCATTTGAAATGTGACAACTGAAACCTTATTTCTTTTATTCCTTCCTCGAAACTGAATGTCCAGGATTGCACGATTAAACAACTAACTGGAAAACCTGCTATGTGTATTTATATCTTCTACAGTCTATAGAACATCTACGTATATTTATTTATGACACGTGACAGTCACACGTCACAAATAAGTGTTCTAGACAAAGCTGCCAAACAAGTGTACGGCCCACCCAGATAAGCTTTTAGCGGACCGTAGTTTATAGCGATCAGTACTTAATACCAGAAGAATCGCGAGTGCGTTTGTGTTCTGCACAGCTAAATTTCTTTAAAAAACCACAAAGCACATCATATTTTATGATTTTCATAATTATTAGCTAATTTTTAAAGCATTGTCGTTACAGAAAACCGTAAAACAACAACTCGAGTAATAGTATTGATACCCTTAGTAACAAGGCATTTGATTCGGTGCGGCATTAATCATCGTTAACTAGTCATTTACTACGGTGTTAAAACTGTTAGGGGCTGTTTCACCACTTGCCGATAAAAGATATGATTAGTTACCCAAATCATTGCATTATCCAACAGATAACATTTTATTTCTTTTTCACTATCGAACTTCTCATTAAATTCATACGCGCAAAGTTAGAAGTTGCCTAGTAAATTTTACAGAGCAGCAACAGCGCTTTTTTGCGTTTTGTAATTCGATAAAAATAAATTACGATAAAATATTTTTGGACTTTACTCCTAAGAATCGATTTTCATATTTAAAAAAATATGAGGAGCAAAATCTACTGACCTCGTTACGTTTCTCGTAACGCCATCCAACGTCTACATTGTTAACTTTTCTCACCCTGTTAAGTTCCGATAGGTGACGTTCTCTAATAACGCCGTATATCGCCGATAGATGGCGTTATTTGATTCGTTTATTTACCATTTAATTTTGATGACTCCAGTCCAAAGAGAAACGAGAGGGACATAGAGTAACTTATTATGGAGTGGGAGTAGCCATGTACAGGCGTTCCCCTCTGTCAAGGTATAAGTCCAAGTGGCCATATGCGTACAATAAAACTAGTTGCAGCCGCACTGATCACTAGACTAAATCCAACTAAATCTAGTTGCGCGATTGAATCAACGTCCTCCAAAAAATGCCAAATTGTTATGTTTTTTGCTGCAAAAACAGACCTGCCACGTCAAATTTACTAAAAGATGGCGTTACCTTTCATATGTAAGTATTTTTTAATCACATTATTACTGTATACTTCTTTTAAACATTTTTTGAACTTAAAAATTACAAGTGTTATTGGTCGTGTTGTTTCGTATTTGTTTACCAACACAGGCCGCTCGCCCTCATACAATATGCGGATCGGTCGAGCTACTGATCCCACAGTGTTGCCAACCCGAATTTTAGAAAATTAGTAGATTATGTGCCAAATGTTGGTAGAAGTTGGTAGAATGTAGAATGCAAAATGGTAGACCTGCCTCAATTTAGAAGATTTTTTAAGATTGTTGACGGCGATAAGGGTTGTTTATTGCTTGTTAGGTTTAAGCACAGTAAAACGACGTGTGGACTCTTTGACTGTTTATTTGTAACTGATGAAGTTCAAAAATTTGGAGATGCAGTGGACTGTATACTTATATATAATTATAACTAGGATTAGATGCTATGCGTTTAAACATTCCGCCCACCAAAGGATCTATCCTTTCAGTGACATTACAAAAATAAAACAAAAAACAATAAACTATAGTTGAATAATGTGCGTAGGCTTATGACATATTTTGACTTAATAATAAATGAAATAGAAATCACAATAGAAACAAAGATATTATAAAATAAAGATATAAACGATAAGTATTAATATTGTATGTAGTATTGCATTTACAGCTCCTAACCGCCCACCGTGCGATATTGTTTAATATTAATTTACTTATGTAGTTTTACGGATAAGTAGATTATTACCAAGCTAGGAATGCTCACTACGTACATAAAAAAGTAAGTAACTTATGATTACATTACATCTACATAACTAATGTAGGCACATTATTGAAAATGTATACAATTTATAAGAATAAAAACTAATTTTGTTTAGGTAACATACATAATTTACTCACTGGCCGTTTATAGACACCGTTTTTACATTTAACTGTTACAACACGAGTAATGCCATCTGGGCCTACATGCTTAAGAATTATTCTACCCAATATCCATTTACTTGGAGGAATATTATCTTCCTTTAGAATGACTATGTCATCGATTTCTGGTTCAGGATTCTTTTTATTCCATTTATATGTTTGGTTCAAGTTCACGAGATATTCTTTGTACCATCTGTTCCAGAAATCGTTAACTATTTTTTGTGTTAGCCTCCATCTATCTAAACTAGAAATATTTTAGTAAATTATGTATGTTACCTAAACAAAATTAGTTTTTATTCTTATAAATTGTATACATTTTCATCGCTTAAATTTATTAAAGGTTCACCAATCAGAAAGTGACCGGGTGTCAGCGGAAGGGGGTTATTAGGGTTATCACTTAGTAAAGTTATTGGTCGAGAATTCAAACAGGCTTCGACTTGTGCTAGTACTGTGGCTAGCTCCTCATAAGTAAGGGCAGTATCCCCAATGACTTTTCTAAGATGAGTCTTGGTGCTACGCACGCCAGCTTCCCAAAGCCCGCCAAAATTAGGTGCATGAGGAGGTATAAAGTGCCACGTAGTACGCTCTAGCGCTAACAACTCTGCTATCTCACCAGGAATGGTAGACTTGGCATTATTAAACATATCTCTTAGCTGTTTATCTGCACCTACGAAATTAGTACCGTTATCACTATAAATATCGTGGCAATGCCCTCGTCTCGACGTAAAGCGTCGGAATGCCGCAATAAATGCCTTAGAAGTTATCTCGGTGACGGCTTCCAGATGTATGGCACGCGTTACCATGCAGATAAATAGGCATATATATCCTTTGTAAGATTTACTTCCTCTACCTGGTGAGAAACGAATGTTGATGGGACCTGCATAGTCCACACCGGCTGATTTAAAAGGTCGGTCGGCCTTTACTCTTACGTCAGGTAACTGACCCATTAGTTGCGTGGTATTCTTCTTAGAATACCTAATACAAGTAATACACTCACGGTAAATTTTCTTTGTACGGTCTTTTGCTCGTAAGATCCAGTATTTTGATCTCAAATAATTAAGCATAACTAGAGGACCACCATGCATTGTCCTAAGATGTGCTTCTTTGATTACTAATTTACTAAGATGACTTTTCGCAGGTAAAATGATCGGATGCTGTGTATCATAAGCTATTTGAGATCTTTGAAGACGTCCGCCAACTCTTAGTATTCCAATGTTGTCTAGAAAGGGACAAAGGTTGCGTATCTTACTCTTTTTCAATACGTAACCATGAGACTTTAACTGCTTTATATCATCGCTAAATTCAATAGACTGGACTTGTTTAATACAGTTATTTAAAGATTCTGTTAACTCCTTTGGGGTAATAAATTTAAAATAAGTTTCACGTTTGTCTTTAGGTAATTTTAAATTAATAAATCGTCTACAATATGAAATTACTCTTAACATTTTTGATAAACTAGAAAATTTTGTCCAAATAAATTCTTCTTCGGTATTGTGTATAACATTTAAAGACCTAACACGTTCTTCTTCTTGTGTATCTTCGATGTTAGTAACACCGATGCTCATATTTAGGTCCGACAACCATACCGGTCCATTCCACCATAGTGAATGATTTAACAATTCTGAACCTTGTAAGCCCCGTGACGCACAGTCAGCTGGGTTGATATCTGTAGATACATGCCCCCATCGCTCGAAATCTACAGTGTTTAATATATCTGATACCCGGTTGCTTACAAAGGTGCTCCACCTGCTGGGTCCACCCTTCAACCAAGCTAGTACAATAGTGGAATCGGTCCACGCAAATAACTTATTTTTTGGTACACACAGCACTTGTGATGTTTCTAAAATCAGTTTAGCTGCTAATGCCGCTCCGCAAAGTTCCAATCTAGGAATCGAGATTTGTTTTTCGATTGGAGCGACCTTTGTTTTGGACGTTATTAGATTAACGTACACTCGTTCTTCGTTTATGACTCGCATATAAACTGCTGCTCCATATGCGGCTTGTGATGCATCTGCAAACACGTGCAATTCTATACTTATTGCGTTACTATAGTGTAACCATCGTGGTATACTCAGGTTTTTGATGTACGCTAAATTCTCACGATATCGATTCCATTCTGCTAACAAAATATTATCAATAGGTTCATCCCATTCTAATCCTGACTTCCATAATTTCTGCATGATAATTTTTGCGATTACTACAACGGGAGCTATCCAACCCAAAGGATCATATAGCTTAGCTATTTCTGAAAGAATATGTCTTTTAGTTACAGGTTGTTTAGGCTCTGGCAAGTTTACTGTGTATTCAAAACAATCGGTGTCTCGATTCCAACTTAGCCCTAATACTTTAACAACACTATTAACCTTTAAAGGCAACTCATGATCATCACGCTTATTTTTTCCTATGTACTGTAAAAGAGCTTCACTGTTGCTACTCCATTTTTGTAGCTGAAATCCCCCAGAGTTCATTAAATTGTTCATCTCGTTGTAAATATTCGTAGCTTGTTCCTCTGTGTCACAGCCTGATAGTAAATCGTCCATGTAGTAATCCGTTTTTGTTATTTTTGCAGCAGTAGGATATTTTAACTGCTCCTCATTGGCAAGTGTCTGTAAAGATTTAACTGCAAGGTATGGTGCACACGCTGTGCCAAAAGTCAATCTTAAGAGTTTGTAGTGTTTAATAGGTTCGTGGGGTGAAGACCTCCATAATAGTCTCTGATAGTCTGTATCTTCATCTGCCACACGAACCATTCTGTACATTTTAATTATATCTGCTGTAATACAGATTCTGTGAGTTCTCCATCTCATTAATATATGACGTAACTCTTGCTGCAATTGAGGCCCAACACACAAGTCATCATTTAAAGAATAGTTATTAGACCCCTTGCAAGATGCGTCGAAGACTATACGAAGCTTTGTGGTTGACTTGTCCTCTCGAACCACGGCGTGATGAGGAAGATAGACAGCTGTAGGCTTATCAATTTCTGAAGAATCGACCTCTACCATGTGCTTTAAATTAATATATTCATCCATTACCTTGTAGTATTCTTCTCGAAGCTTAGGATTTTTAGATAATTTTCTTTCTAAGAAATTAAACCTTTTAGCAGCTATTTCTCTTAATTCACCGTATTGACATTTTGGATCTTCGTTTTTAAATGGTAACCTTACCACAAATCTTCCATCTTCGTCTCTCACAGTTGTGGCATCATAAAATTCTTCACATTTTTCTTCTTCTTTTGAGAATTTCTTTCGTATATTGTTTGGTTCCCTCTCTATTTCCCAAAATCGTTTCAGTAAATCATCGTCTTTTACCTGTGTATGTAAACTTGTGATTTGTTTTCTTGCTGACATGGTTTCTAGTGTCATCCTGCCAGACACCACCCACCCTAGGATTGTATTTTGTGCCACTAATTTTCCCTCAGGGTGCTTGATAATACCATCTAGCAGTACGTCGCCATAAACGTCAGCTCCAAGTAAAATGTCAATTTTACCTGGTGTTATGAAATCTGGATCTGCTAAATCCAATTTCCGAAGTTCTAACCAATTAGGATGTTTAAGATTACTGGTAGGTAACAGTGTTGTTAGCGTACGCATGACATACGCGTTTATTCTAATAGACTCATGGGGATGATGACGTGATTTCACACAAAACGAAACCATATGTTTGATCCTCGTTTGCCCTTCCCCTACACCGGACACCCAACCAGTCACTGATTTACGTGTAAGACTTAATAATTGAACAGTTGCCTCAGATATAAATGACGCTTGTGATCCTTGATCTAGCAAGGCTCTGATAATATGTTTACAACCATTCTTACTATTAACTAACACCTTAGCAGTAGCTAATAACACAGCATTGGTTTGTATACGCTCACTTAAAAAATTAGACACAATATGCGAATCATTAAATGTAGGATCGGACTTACCTATCGTCGTGTCACGAACTGTACCTGTAGCCGTGTTTGTTCCTTCGTTAGGCTTCTCGATTATTTCTTCTCTCTCGAAGTGAAGAAGAGAATGATGCCGACGACCACATCGTTTGCAGCACGTCGACTGTCGACACTTGTTCACCGAGTGCGATGGTACGAGGCAGTTGAAGCAGAGTTTATTTTTCTTCACATTCTCTTGTCTTTCTTTCATTGACATATCGACGAATGCTTTGCATTGATAAATGTGATGCTGGCTTCCACACATTACACATTTAATTTCACGCTCTTTTCCCTCCTTGGTGACATTCACGTGAAATGTTTTAGGCTTAGATGCTGGTTTCAGTTGTGATGTTTTTGACTTACTGATCTCGATCATCTCCAAAGATCTAAACCTAGACTCCAAAAAATTTCTCAAGTCTTGCCAAGTAGGTAGATCGCTTTTGTTAGTGCTCAACTGTTGTTCCCACAGTCTTAGTGATTCTGGATCGAGCTTGGACACGGTTAAATAGTTAATAATTAAATCCCACTTATCGGTCTCAACATCTAAGTTCTTTAACGCCTTTAAGCATGTTGAAGTTGTGTCTACCAAATGTCTTATAAAACTCGCTGACTCCGTATGTATGTATTTTTGCGCAAAAAGAACTTTTAAAATTGCATTACAATTATAACGCTTGTTGTTATAACGTTGTATTAACTCGTTCCAAGCATCAGCGTAGTTTGCATCTGTCGTAGAATAATTGCGTAAGATTACTTCTGGTTCTCCTGTTAAATTGCTTTTCAAGTAATGTAGTTTCTGTACTGGAGATAGTTTTGTGTTTTTATTGATTAGAGAATTGAATAAGTCATAAAATGTTTGCCACTCTTCATATTTGCCGCTGAATGTTGGTATTTTGATTTGTGGCAATTTAATATCACTGTCCGAGGGAGAGGAGGATGACCCTTGAGATGACCCTTGGATGACCCTTCGAAATTATGATTTATACGTCGGATAAGGCGAAATCAGTCAATCAGAGACTAGCGCCAATCGGTAAAACAGGCCCTTAGGATTTGTTTCACAGATGAGGATGAGGATGAGGATTGCTTAATACCAGAATGTTTAACGCGAATTTTGGAAGGCTTACCTCCAGCAGTGGAATGCCATAGGATGATGAAGAAAGGTATATATCTCACATATAAAGGTAAGGTATATAAAGGTAAGAAAGGTATAGATCTCACAGTCTTATAACTCGGTATAAAATTTGATCTGCATTTGTCCACGGTTTATAAGGTTTTTTTCATAGGGGTCCACTAACTATTAACTACCTCAATGTGAAATTTAAAGTTTGTAGCACAAAAATTAGTAACTTTTATGAAATGTTTCGAGACTTCTTAGATCTCATTAATGTGGCTCTGTCGCAAAATTCGCTTTTATAGTGGACGTCTACTAACCATACACTAGCCCCTGCAATAGCCTGACGATGATAGATATACATATATAGATAGGTATTTAATGAGTATTAAATGCCAACATTTCATTTATTTAATATTATTTTTATATATATATATTCTTTATTGCACTTTAAAAAAAACATCATAATTACAAGTTTACAAAAAATGTTGGCAAGGGCGAACTTATCTCTGTAAGAGATCTCTACCAGTCTACCCATGGTGGTGAGAGAAAATGTTATCGCGGGACTCATAAGCGCATTTGTGATATAAAATACATATATACTTAAATACTTACACAGTTACATGCACATATGCATGCGTACATACCCACATACATATCTACACATATACATACATAAATACATACATACACACATACATACATACACATATACATACATAAATACATACACATATACATACATACACATTTTACTTTAGTTTAAATATTTTTTAATATTATATATAATCATTCTCGTAAGATTAACGATGTAGGTACTTAAGTTATTAATTATAAATCGAATCGAGTTAGTACCACATTTACCTATACATTACATAACGATATTTACTCAAATAGGTAAGAGCCTAACTGACACTGAGGCGACAGTATTTAAATAATAAACGTTAAACAATATTAATTTATTTTAATACCTTAACTTCCATAGTGTACAGCAAGTGTAACTTAGAATCTAGGATAAATTTACATCAATTAATACAACACTTTCACTTATAATAATAAATATTATTGCAATAATAATTATTTACACACACAAAACACTTCGTTTAAGTGCATTACAAAATACTATATGTATTACGTATACCTATATACTCGTATATAAAGGAGAAAAGGCAAAATAATAACCGGTAGCTGTTTATTGCTTTCTGCACTCGAGTATTACGTTATACATACTGACACGGGTATGCGAGGGTAACGTGTAGGTACGCCTAACACGGACACATGACACCCGGGTTCATGTCCGAGCACGCGCTCGTCAGTCGTCAGCAGGGCTGCCAGATGGGGCGATTTGTCGCGAATTGGGCGATTTTTTTCATGGATACGCTCCTTTTTTTAAGTTTGGGCGACAAGACGCAAATTAGGCTCTTTTTAATCCTCAGTGTTGGCAACAAGTTAAAAGTACAAAAACCGTTACAAAAAATTTTGTTTTTTTTTAATGTCCCAATAAGCTTCCTTTAATTTTGAAATTGAGTCAATATATTTTATCTGTATCTTTTATTTTATCTTTTGTATCTTGGGACATCATGTAAGTTAATGATATTTTAAATATATAATTTTTAATTTCGAGTCTGTTATGATAGACTGTCACAAAAAACTGACAGGCAGATCCTAGTGTATATTCAAACTGTCATTGGGCGACTTCTAAGAATATTTTGTGACTTTCGAACATAAATGGCGTGACTTGAATCAAAACTTCTGGCAGGCCTGAGTCGTCAGTGCGCCGCCGGCCGCCTCTCCTGGAACAGCAGCGGTAGGCCGCCGCGCACGGTCTGCACGATGCCGGCGGCGGGGTCCACGGGCGGGCGGCGCGCGGAGTGGGGCGCGGGCCGCACGCTGAAGCGCGACAGCACGGCCGCCAGCCCCGCCAGCGACTGCATCAGCCCGAGCCGCTCGCCTGCGGGGTTACCAGTACACACGTCAATGTATGAAATGCCATCGAAATATTTTGCCGTAAGGTGATACACACTTAACGAACGTCAAAAAAGTATCTCCATTTCGTAAAAATCTATTGTAGTCATAAGTTATCGGAGACGATATCGTATACGAAGTGGGACGGTTTTAAGATGTCTCTGAATGAATAAGAAAGTTTTCTACTAAAAATAGCGCATTTGTTAAGATTTATTATGTATTTGTTGATGAATTTTACTGTTGTAACATTCTCAAATGTAATTGGTTTTGGTTTTCACTAACAGTTTCGTTTTATTTATTTGTAAAAGTTTTTTTGAAGTGAAAACTTCTTTTGGCGCACCGCACAAACTTTTTTTCGTAGTTAGTAAGTTAGGCTGATCCGTCACGCTTTGAAGTGGAAGGCTCGATCGGGTTAAATTGGGTTAATTCGCACTTAAAATGGCGTGAACTCATGTGTTTTGCTCATAGTCACCACGCTGGGCAGGCCACCGAAGACGCTGATACTCATCTTTGGCCTGTGTATTTGAAAGCCAGCAGTTAGATGGTTATCCTGCCATAGGTCGGATTTATAACTTCCAAGGTGGTAGTGGAATTGTGCTACTTACTACCGTCTACTGCCGTAACCGCGCAGCAGTATGTATGTATGTATGTTTATTTATATGTGTATATATGTATATATACACATACTCAGACCCTACTACCAACAGGCTACATTTTATATTGCAAAAAATAATATCGACTCACCAATGCACGCTCGAGGTCCAATACCGAACGGCATATACACGTACTTATTGTCAGTATCAAAATTGTTCGGATCGAATCTTTCGGGGCGGAACTCACTCGGATTATCGAAATACTTAGGATCTTGGTGCAACGCCTGAAGAGGTATCATCACTCTCACGCCCTCGTCGATGGTTAGATCCATATCCTTGAAAGTGTATTTGCGCGAGCACTCTCTGATCAAATAACCCAGCGACGGGAACACTCTCATGCCCTCTTTGAACGTCCACTCTAAGTAATGCATTTCTTTCACGGCGTCGTAACTTAATTTGTTATCATACTTAGCTAGGACTCTATCTATATCTTCTTGTACCTTTGCTTGTACGTCGGGGTTATATGCTAGTTCGTGCAGGGTCATGCTCGTTGCAGAGGAAGATGTTTCGAAACCAGCGGCGAAGAATACAAATACTTGAGCGACAAGCAGATCTTCATCCATTTCCAAAGTAGCGGTCTCTGGTTTTCCATCCGACTTGAGTTTTTCGATGGATTCTCCAATCATCTTTCCCTTTTTTTGACATTCGAGTAACAAATCTATAAAATCGTTTCTTCCCGACGGTTCGTAATTTCTTTGTCGTAAGACTTCGTTGACTAAATGATAAACGTCTTTTTCGACGTGAGAGAAAAATTTTAGGCTCGAAAATGTTTTAGGGAAAATTTCTCGTAGTACAATTATAGTAATGATTCTAATTCCCACACTGAATATATTAACTCCCAGTTTTCTAAAGGCCGAGTCGTCCTCCAGAAGCGAATCAGAATCAAGCCCGAATCCGCAGGCCCCGATGAAGTCAATGGTGTAGCGAGCCATGAGGTCGCGCGCGTCAATCTCCTTGTTGGCGGCTGCGGCGCTGAGAGCGCGCGCCTGCAGCCTCTCGGCGCGCTCCACGATTAGCGGGAACATCGCTTTTAGTTTCCCACTGGTGAACGCAGGCGTTATGCGTTGACGCAGTAACTTCCAGAGGTCCCCGTCTGCAAAGAACAAATTTCTTAGCAGAGGCTCTATATTGTCTCGGTCCTGGTTCAGTCCTCGCAGATAAAAGTGGGCAAAATCAGTTATCAAGATTTGTTTGGCAACTTCTGGGTCTCTGATTACAAGTTCGGGCCGAGAAGCTCGATAGAAACCCACCACTTTCTCCGTTGGATACTTCCAGTACATTTCTTCTGTCATTTGGGACGTACTTATTTGCATAAAGTAATTTCTAAAGTTGTTGCCGAAAAACGGTACGGGCTTATCATGTTTCACCCCTCGATTTTCCCAGTACTTGTGGTTTCTCGTCCCAAATAAATAAAGACCGAAGATCACAATAACTACTAAGGCTAACGTAAACATTTTGAAAGATTTGTAATTCGATCGAAACCCTAAACCTTATAACAAGAAGCAAGTCCACCGAAGCGGGCGCGCGACCAGCTCGCCGCAAACCAACTGAGCTCTGTTCTCGTGACGTACGACTGTGATATAGCGACTATCGCCGAGTGCTGCTATCAAACGAGATAGTATACTTATGAACAATTAGCCACTTGCCCTGATTTTTTTCATTAATCTCAATGTTTTATTTCGAGTTTTAATGAGTACTTTGATATTTCGTAAGACTAAAGCAGCTAAATAGTTATTGGGCACTGCTTCATTGAAAATACACACACAGGATCTAGATTAAACGTATTAATTACACAAAAATTTTCATACAAAGACAAAAAAATAAAGGATTGTTATTATTAAGTTATAACTATTATAATACATATATAGAAAATGCAAGACTTCTTATTTGAATCACACACGTGAAGACAAGCGTCCTTTAACTACTGAGTATTGTGTAAGGTTTATCAATATGGGGGTTTTAATTCATAATTGAAAAATGTGACGTATTTTGACATGTTTAGGTATTTACATCTCTTCGTAGCAGTACCGTGAAAATTTATACAAATCGACCGCGATGATATCCTTATAATAATTTTTAAGACAAATCATAATTGTAGTATCTAAAATAACGTAAACCGCTTTGTAAATAAACGGATTTTTTAATATTAAATTAAATCGCTTAATTTAATACCATCAACAAGAACAAATGAGCTTCAGGACCTTTTTCATGTATCTGTGTATTATTTAGTTTCACAATCGAATTTCACTGTATTTGTGAGATTGTTACGAAACGCTCTTCGCCAGGATTTGCTGACCGGAGTTTGCTCTGAAGCATTCCTACGACTCGAAACGTTAGCCGGAGCTTGTTGCGAAACTTTTCCACCTGGGCATCGCGCCGGTAGAAAACGACCCAGCACGAAGAATGCCATACAACCCGATGCCCCGACTGAACGATGCTTCTTTAATTTTGAGTCACTCTTGTTTCTCACATCGAATAATTGTCACGTCTAATTAATTATAATTTAGTAATAAGAAATTTAATTTTAAGTTAAACTTTGCTTTTTTTTGCAACCTTCGGCTGTCGCTTTTATAATTAGATGCTTCTATTCGCAAATATGAACCTAAAATCTTGATTATTTATTGGGGTGAAACAAGTACAACGGGCTTATTCTGTCTGAAACAAGCCCTTAGAGTTCTAGATTAGCCCGAGAGAAGATTATTACAAGTAGGTAATCGACCATAATTATCGCCGCAATCGCTTCACTACAAGATGTTAGTTAAAGAGCTACTATACGGCTAACGGAAGTGATTTATTTTTATCTGCATGGTAATTATCAATTAAGTGCGAATTTTGAATTATCGTTTAATTTAAAATAATCAATATTATTAATATAATAATATCGTTTAATTTAAAATTACATATGAAAGTATAGATTAAGCCTACGATAATTATGATGTATCGAAAAATCTAGAATAATACTACATTTAAGTACCTGGTGGCCGTTTTGTTTATTAAAAACCTCAGATAAGCTATCAGGCATGTGGGAAACATACACATCCATATTCCGTGCAATTTTAACGAGAGATTCTTAAAGAGTCCTAATATATCACGTCACACGTCTTTTCTTAAGGTTCGGGAGGCTACTCCTTAGTGCTTCTTTACTTGACGCTCAGTTGCTGTCCACGGCATAATCTCTCACCGAATAAGACTTCTACCGAAACTGTTCGTTCGGGTTCAACCGCATTTGGCAAACTTTGGTAATAATCTTTTTTTAACCAACTTCAAAAAAGGAGGAGGTTACTCAATTCGACCGAATATATATGTATCTATATATTTTTTATGTATGTTCGGGGATAACTTCGTCGTTTATGAACCGATTTTGATAATTCTTTTTTTTTGTTGGAAAGGAGATATTCCATGTGTGGTACCAGGATAAGCAAACCAGGACCGGATGATGGGATCTCAGATAAATCGAGGGAAACACGAAAATCTGCATTACTTTTTACTGGGTGTACCGATTCTGATAATTTTTAATTTAATCGAAAGCCGATATTTATCATGTGGTCACATTTAAATTTCATCGAGATTTGATTACAACTTTTGGAGTAATCTTTGATAATGCGTATTTACTTGACTAATTTTTCGTCTAAGTACGTTGTATTACTTGTCGATATAATTGAAGTCGGATTTTTTTCGTTTGCCTGCAAACACATTGTATGTCCATCATTCCAACATCCGACCTAAATAGCCATTGAATTCTTTGATCTGTTGGTATTACATTCAAATTATTATTATCAGAAATTTTCATTTTACTAAATTTTTTCTACGATAAAAGTCATTTTTTTTATAAGTATGACGCAATTACGCGGAATGTGAAACAAACTAAAAGGATTATCCAAAGATTTCAAAGAAAATATGATATTCGCAGTTCATTTAATACTTTTCATATTTTTTCCTAACTTAACAGTTCATAAAACTTTTTGTATAAATCTATAACCTACTTTCAAATTAATTTTTATTCAAAAAAATTCTTAGGATGGAGGGGTTGCATCTGTTGTGACGTAATATTTTAGGGGGTCGCTGAAAGAGTGAGTTAGCGTGACAGAGGGGAAGGGAGGGACTAAAATGAAAAATTTTTGAAAGTAGTTTTCTTCGAACATTGCGCTAGATATATAGGAGAACCTGTACAAGTATTAGAAAAATATTTTTTTTTCTTTATAAGTGACCTTTCTTTATTGTTTTCGGTTTCTTAAAAATCGTTTTCCATGGTGCGTCAGCTGCGCACGATCCATTTTCACACACCTATCTCATCTATTCTTTTCTTTGTTGATTTAATTAAAACAGATCTGATTGATAGAATGTTGGTCTGTTTGTGTAAGTTTTCTCACGGTCGTCTATATATAGAGCTACATTACATGTTACCGGTTCATGTTTAACGCAAAAAATTTAAACTTAAGCGTCCATCGGAAGATCTAATGTAACTAGTCTTATTGATTAAGTATATTATTATAGTGCAAACATTTTCGAAACAAGCTCCTTATCGCGCGCTACACACACTGGGCGGGAAGTGATCATGATCGAAAAAAAAAACGTAAGCGTTTCAGTCAAATCAAAATTTGGCTTTTTGCGTAAGTACCTATTACTTTTTACAGCGAATGTCTACCATAAACCGAAAGGAACTTCGTTCCGACCGAGTGTTTTTAGACCGCTCACGCCGTTTTTTAAATAATTGACTCTATGTCTTATTGCCTTCGGGTTTTGTGCAACACAACGATGTTATTGTTACGAAATCTAATTTTCGTAAAACGGCATGACAAAGAAACTTGATATTATTTAGAGTAACTTTGAATGAGGGTGTGAGGCGCACACGCAAGGCTTTCGGCTCGCGTGTGGCGCCCGCATGGCGCGAACACCGCTCGAGCGCGGAGCCCGCGTCGCGCCGCGGTAGTTCTCAGGGGGAGGATCGCGACGCATCCCTTAGCTTGCGGGCCGCCTCGTGCCCGCGTACGAACTAAATAAAATTAAAAAATATTTATAACATACACACACGGTCCACTTAGGGTAAGCAACTTAACGCTCGTGTTATAAGTTACAGCGGCCTGATATAGATACATATTTTTTTTTTCGATAACCCTACACATAATCTAATATATAAAATTCTCATGTCGCGGTGTTTTAGTTAAACTCCTCCGAAGCGGCTTGACCGATTCTCATGAAATTTTGTATGCATATTGGGTAGGTCTGAGAATCGAAAAACATCTATTTTTCATCCCCCTAAATGTTAAGGGTGGACCCCCTAATTTATTTTAATTTTTAGATAAATTATATATTTTTTATTTTATTATGATTTGGCGTTGAAAAATACATACAACTATAAATTTTCACCCTTCTATCACCAACCCCTATTTTTAAATAGCGTTTAGCGGCAAGACAACGTTTGCCGAGTCAGCTAGTACATATATATAAATATATTTACTACACCTAGACTAGTGATGGGAATCGATCCCACAACCTCCGGAGTAGAAAGCAGGGTCACTACAATCTGCATCTACGGACTAGTCAAAACTCAAGTCACTGCTCGGCCCATTCGTCCGACACGCCCGTGCGCACACCACACGCGGTACAGGCGCAGTGTCGCGCGCGGAGTCTGCGCGAACGCATGTGCTCCAGATCTGTTTCTCATTCGAATCTGACCCATTTTAGCTGTCGTGAAGTAAACTGTTGAAAGAGTGATAGGATGCAAAATATTGTGATATACTCGGAGGTCGTTTACACGTCTTTTTAGCAGAGGTACGTCTGAAATTGTTTTTAAATTGTTTCAGTCACAGTTCCAATCATTCAGGTGAAAACGTGATTGAAATAAGAGTAGACACGTTACTAAACTTGTTTACTTATGTGACTACAAGTACTACAATAACAGACAAAAAATAGAACGACATTTTACTTACCTATTTCAGAACCTTATAGCACTGCAAAACGCTAATGTGTAGAGCTGCGGATAGACTTTCGTGTAATTATAATAGAAAGACGTTTTAATCAGTAGCTGTTTACATCAAGAGCAAACTATAGTCTTCTATCGAGGACCATACTTTATTCTTTTTTTATTTCTTCGCAACATTTTGCAATCCACCCGTTTGGAATCGTAAACGATTTGAGTGCATTTAAGTAATTATAACGGTTCACGATAATTATATAAAGCAGATAGTTTTCAATAAGGGTTGTGTTAAGATATCTCAAGAGTAACATGTTACGACTCATTATAACATTGCATTGAATTACTTATCACCTCAAGATTAAACTGACACGTTGTCTCCAACGACGAGTCTCTATAATCATTTAGAAGAAAAAAAAATATATATATTTGATATTGTTATTTGTAATATATTCAAAGCCTACTCCATTTCAACAAGCTCTAGATAATTAATTATGAGTTAGTACGAGCATGTATTATTTTTAAATGGTATCCACCATTAGCTAAAGGTCTAACGAATCATTGTAGAGCCGCTGGCACCCCGCCGTTTGGGGCAGGAACCGATGCTCCGTTGAAATTAATTTAATTTTATAATTAAACAAGGCGTGTAGACATTTGTCTTTATTGCATTTTTGAGTTAAGTATCCGTGGGCCGCCGCCTGGTGCGGCGCAACACGACCAAGCGAACGCTCTTTGTACTTAAATAGGAAAGAGGAATGCCGTCGGAGAGAAACCTCTCAGGTATTTAAGCAACAAATAGAAACATGCATTTTTTCAATGTACTCGCTTACACTTCTCTCATCCTACAGCTTATTGCGTGATATTTGAAAGTCGAATGTCCTTCACTAAACGGGCTTTCTAAAGCAAAATAGTTGTAATGAACAAACGTGCAAAATATCCTTCTTCACATCATTACTTTTTCCTAAATAAATTAATAGTCCTTAATCGTGTTATGGATTATTACAAGGATAGATTATAAAGTCGTGATATGTTCTGAATGAACCACTAACTGATTTATTATGGCCAAGCAAAACTATTGTACCTCGACATAAAGATTTAGCCAGTAGGTCTAATTTATTCAATATTTATTGATGAAAGTTTATTTATTTATTCATAAGTCAACACCAACAAGTAGTACAACAACAAATACGAAATTAATAAAGTAAACATCGATATCTAGATAATTGCCTACTTTTTAATAATAATAATAATAGTAATAATAAGATTTCAGATTTAAGATTTCAGACTAGATTTTAAGTCCATATTGGGTTAGTACAACAAAACAACATTTAGAATAAAAAACAAAACAAAATTAAATTAAAAAATTAATAAATAAAAATAAAATTAAATAAAGTAAAAGTAAAACCAAAAACTAAAAATCAAAAAATTCAAAAATTCAAAAAATTCAAAAATGCTGTTAGTAGACAAAAAAAAAACAGAAAATTAATAAAATAAAAATAAATAACAATAATTTACAGGTGTCCTTTAGTTACTAAGCATATCGTCAACATCGAAATATTAAGTCAAATTAAAAATTGTCCATTTAGCATACAATATGAAATCTTACATTAATGTCAGAGAGCAATATAAAAAAAGTCAAAAACATCCAAAGTTTGTTAACATTTAGTGTTAGTGTATAAATACAAATTACATTTTTACCAAATAAATTAATTCAAAAAAAAAAAATGTCAAGTTATACTTAATTTAGCAAATATTCAGATTTTAGTAACATACGCTTACGCTTCAGCTTGTAATATCCCACTACTGGGCATAGGACTCTTTCCCCATGTAAGAGAAGGAGAGCTTAAACCACCACGCTGCTCCAATGCGGGTTGGTGGATATATTTCTCACTATGAGTAACGATCGTTATCAGGTGTACATGATAACAACCGGGACCGATGGTTTGACGTGCTCTCCGAGGCACAGTGGGGAGACCCACAAGAACTGCACAAACACCCAGACCACGGCAAACACCTGTATGCACAATACAAATGTTTGTCATGTGCGGGGATCGAACCCGCAACCGCCAGCGCAACAGATACAATCCATGGCTGTAACCGTTGCGCCAACGCGTTAGTAACATGGAGTATGGTGATATGATCATCATAAGTCTGAGTAGGTACATAAATAATTGTGTATGCTCGCAAACGAAAAAAAAACCGACTTCAATTTCATCTACGAGTAATACAACGTAGATCGACGAAAAAATAGTCAAGTAACTACGCGTTATCAAAGATTACTCAAAAAGTAGTTATCAGATCTCGATAAAATTTACATGATAAACATCAGCTTTCGATTAAATTAAAAATTATCAAAATCGGTACACCCAGTAAAAAGTTATTGCAGATTTTCGAGAGTTTCCCTCGATTTCTCTGGGATCCCATCATCAGATCCTGATTTCCTTATCATGGTACCAAACTAGGGATATTCCGTTTTCAACAAAAAAAGAATTATCAAAATCGGTACATCCAGTAGAAAGTTATGCTGTATAATACAACGTAGGTCGACGAAAAAACGTCAAGTAAAAACGCATTATTAGATATAACTCGAAAAGTAGTTGTGAGATCTCAAATAAATTCAAATTGGACCAATTGACACACACCACTTTTCGATTAAAAAAAATTGTGGAAATCGGTCCACCCGGTCAAAAGTTCTGATGTAACATGCATAAAAATAATTGTGTTTGCTCGCAAACGAAAAAAAAACCGACTTCAATTACATCGACGAGTAATACAACGTAGATCGACGCAAAAATAGTCAAGTAACTACGCGTTATCAAAGATTACTCAAAAAGTAGTAATCAGATCTCAATAAAATTTATATGTGACCACATGACAAACATCACCTATCGATTAAATTAAAAATTATCAAAATCGGTACACCCAGTAAAAAGTTATTGCGGATTTTCAAGAAGTTCCCTTGATTTCTCTGGGATCCCATGATCAGATCTTGGTTTCCTTATCATGGTACTAAGCTAGGGATATCTTCTTTCCAACAAAAAAAAGAATTATCAAAATCGGTACACCCAGTAAAAAGTTATTGCGGATTTTCAAGAGTTTCCCTCGATTTCTCTGGGATCCCATCACCAGATCCTGGTTTCCTTATCATGGAACTAAATTTGGGATATCCTCTTTCCAACAAAAAAAGAATTATCAAAATCGGTACATCCAGTAGAAAGTTATGCGGTGTAACACAATGTAGGTCGACGAAAAAAGCGTCAAGTAAAAACGCATTATTAGATATAACTCGAAAAGTAGTTGTTAGATCTCAAATAAATTTAAATGGGACCAATTGGCACACACCACCTTTCGATTAAAATAAAATTTGTCGAAATCGGTCCACACGATCAAAAGTTCTGATGTAACATACATAAAAAAAAAAAAAAAAAAATACAGTCGAATTGAGAACCTCCTCCTTTTTTGGAAGTCGGTTAAAAATACAGTCGAATTGAGAACCTCCTCCTTTTTTGGAAGTCGGTTAAAAAAGTAATAATATACACATGTCAAAGTGTTAAATGTCATTGCTATTAATAAAATACACTGTTGTTTTTTTCTTAAAGTACCTTAAATTATCACCAAAACTGTCGAGGCCAGGACCGTCTGCTTCTTTTAAAATTATGTATTTTTTAAAGTAAAGGGTTATCGATTGGTTATTTTAGTGTTATGGTGTAGTTACTGTGCGTCTTTATATACGTGTGTATATATGAGTGTTTAATTGTATTACAATGCTCCCGAGTAGAAATTTTTTCGTCTTCCTTAGAAGGACCGGACCAGGCATACCTGATCAGGACTAGATAAGGCATGTAACGCAGATGATTGGCCTGGACCTGATCAGGATGAGATGAGATTTCCTGATCGGGTCCAGATCAGAAAATCTCCTCTCATCCTGATCAGCCGGTTCGGTCCGGTCCTTTTAAAAAACACGAATTAATGTATATTCTTGAAAAAATTGTTTAACAAAAAAAAAAAAGCGAATTGATATTATAAATATGTTACTTAACATAATTATTATGATATTTATTTCCGTTTATTTTTTTAATGTATTATTTATTTGTGTTTTTACTTTAAATATTAATTATTTTTATTTATTTTTAACCGACTTCAAAAAAAGGAGGAGGTTCTCAATTCGACTGTATTTTTTAACCGACTTCCAAAAAAGGAGGAGGTTCTCAATTCGACTGTATTTTTTTTTTTTTTATGTATGTTACATCAGAACTTTTGGCTGGGTGGAGCGATTTCGACAAATTTTCTTTTAATCGAAAGGTGGTGTGTGCCAATTGGTCCCATTTAAATTTATTTGAGATCTAACAACTACTTTTCGAGCTATATCTAATAATGCGTTTTTACTTGACGCTTTTTTCGTCGACCTACGTTGTATTATACCACATAACTTTCTAATGGATGTATCGATTTTGACAATTCTTTTTTTGTTGGAAAGGAGATATCCCAAGTTTAGTACTATGACAAGGAAACCAGGATTTGATGATGGGATCCCAGAGAAATTGATGGGAATTCTTGAAAATTCGCAATAACTTTTTACTAGGTGTACCGATTTTGATAATTCTTCTTTTGTTGGAAAGAAGATATCCCTAGTTTAGTACCATGATAGGGAAACCAGGATCTGATGATGGGATCTCAGAGAAATCGAGGGAACTTCTTGAAGATCCGCAATAACTTTTTACTTGGTGTACCGATTTTAATAATTTTTAATTTAATCGAAAGCTGATGTTTGTCATGTGGTCACATATAAATTTTATTGAGATCTGATAACTACTTTTGGAGTAATCTTTGATAACGCGCAGTTACTTGACTATTTTTTCGTCTATCTACGTTGTACTACTCGTCGATGTAATTGAAGTCGGTTTTTTTTCGTTTGCGAGCAAACACAATTATTTTAATGTATGTTACATCAGAACTTTTGACCGTGTGAACCGATTTCGACAAAAATTTTTTTAATCGAAAGGTGGCGTGTGCCAATTGGTCCCATTTAAATTTATTTGAGATCTAACAATTACTTTTCGAGTTATATCTAATAATGCGTTTTTACTTGACGCTTTTTTCGTCGACCTACGTTGTATTATACCGCATAACTTTCTACTGAATGTACCTGATATTAATAATTCTTTTTTTGCTGGAAAAGAGATATCCCTAGTTTAGTACTATGATAAGGAAACTAGGATCTGATGATAGAATCTCAGAGAAATCGAGGGAAACTGTTAAAAATCCGCAATAACTTTTTACTGGGTGTACCGATTTTGATAATTCTTTTTTTGTTGGAAAGAAGATATCCTTAGTTTAGTACCATGATAAGGAAACCAAGATCTGATAATGGGATCCCAGAGAAATCGAGGGAACTTCTTGAAAATCCGCAATAACTTTTTACTGGGTGTACCGATTTTAATAATTTTTAATTTAATCGAAAGCTGATGTTTGTCATGTGGTCACATATAAATTTCATGGAGATCTGATAACTACTTTTTGAGTAATCTTTGATAACGCGCAGTTACTTGAGTATTTTTTCGTCGATGTACGTTGTATTACTCGTCGATGTAATTGAAGTCGGTTTTTTTCGTTTGCGAGCAAACATAATTATATACTAACACGTGGTTCAATAAGTCCTGAGACTAAGTACTAAAAAAAGGTCTTTTTTATAAAATTAATTTTTATTCATTAACATAGTCTCCTCCAAGAGCGATACAGTCCCTCCAACGCTTTTCTAACTTTTCTATCCCATGTGTGTAGAACTATTTGTCTTTGGCTTCAAAATAAGCCTCCGTTGCTGCGATAACTTCACTATTTGAGTCAAATTTCTTACCCTGAAGCATTTTTTTGAGGTCTGCAAACAGCCAGTAATCGCTGGGGGCCAAGTCTGGCGAATAAGGGGGATGAGGAAGCAATTCAAAGCCCAATTCGTTAATTTTGGCCATCGTTCTCACGGACTTGTGACAAGGCGCGTTATCCTGGTGAAACACCACTTTCTTTTTGTTCATGTGAGGCTGTTTATCCGCAATTTCGTACTTCAATCGCTCCAATAAGCACATGTAATAGTCACTATTTATATTTTGCCCCTTTTCAAGGTAGTCGATGAAAAGTATTCCATGCGCATCCAAAAATATAGACGCCATAACCTTACCGGCCGATTTCTGAGTCTTTGGACGCTTCGGGCGGCTTTCACCAGCCGCTCTCCACTCCGCTGCCTGCCGATTGGATTCCGGAGTGAAATGGTATATCCAGGTTTCATCCATTGTTACATACCGACGTAAAAAATCCTTTTTATTATGATTCATCAGCGCCAAACATCGCTCTGAATCATTGATACGTTGTTCCTTTTGAGTAGTTGTAAGCAAACGCGGCACCCACTTAGAAAAAAGCTTTTTCATGGCCAAATTTTTATGTAAAATAGTGAAAACACTACCAGCTGAAATCTTCACTATCTCGGCTATCTCTCGCACTTTTACCTTCCGATCTTCCAATACGATTTTGAGGACTTGCTTAATATTTTGTTGAGTCACTGCTTCATTTGGACGACCTGAACGTTCCCCATCATTGGTGTCCATGCGACCGCGTTTGAAGTCGGCATACCACCGACAAATGGTTGCTTTAGAGGGAGCTGATCCTGCATAACATTTTATAAGCCATTGCTGTGCTTCAACGGTATTTTTTCCCATTAAAAAACAATGTTTTATCAACACGCGAAACTCGTTTTTTTCCATTGTATCGAAATTACAACCGTAGCGTCACTTAAATGTTTCAAAATCAATAATTTTATTGTTCCATTTTTAAAAATTTGACACATATTCTTGTATTGATAGCCAGTACTTTTTAAAAATCAAAAGAGTTTTTAATATATGCGCCATTTCCAGCTTAGTCTTGGAACTTATTGAACGATCTAGTATGTAATGATGATAATGCGTTGACTATATTACTATACATATAATGCGTTACTACTACTTTTTAACCGACTTCCAAAAAGGAGGAGGTTCTCAATTCGACTGTATTTTTCTTATGTATCTTACTTCAGAACTTTTAACTGGGTGGACCGATTTCGACAAAAAAAATTTAATCGAAAGGTGATGAGTGTCATTTGGTCTCATTTAAATTTATTTGAGTACTTTTCGAGTTATATCTAATAATGCGTTTTTACTTACGCTTTTTTCGTCAACCTACGTTGTATACGACATAACTTTTTACTGGATGTACCGATTTTGATAATTCTTTTTTTTGTTGGAAAGGAGATATCCCTAGTTTGGTACCATGATAATGAAACCAGTATTTGATGATAGGATCCCAGAGAAATCGAGGGAAACTCTCGAAAATCCGCATAACTTTTTACTGGGTGTACCGATTTTGATAATTTTTAATTTAATCGAAAGCTGATGTTTATCATGTGGTCACGTTTGTATTTCATAGAGATCTGATTACAACTTTTGGAGTAATCTTTTGATAATGCGTATTTACTTGACTATTTTTTCGTCTACCTACGTTGTGTTGCTTGTCGATGTAATTGAAGTCGATTTTTTTTCGTTTGCGTGCAAAGATTATACTTTGTATACGCACGTCTTCACGTAAGCACATATATATGGAAAGTCACTTTTGATTATTTGTATTAGTTCTATAACTATGGATTAACTTTGTAACATCGAAAAAAAAGTTATTTTTTAGGTACTTATCTAACTTAGTATTTCAAAATCGGTTAATCTATTTCGACGATAATACATAGTTATCGTAATGGCTTATGAATAAAACGCTCTCGAATTATCGCTACATTGCACTAATATGTCAACGAAGATTTTGAAGTAGTAGCGGAGAAATTAAAACCAAATGTTCCACCAAAAATAGACGCGACCATTCCGGCGCCCATGATCCGCGTAATGATCCTGTCAAGTGTCACCGCTGTCAGCGAGCGTGACGCTCCGCTCATGGCTAGGCGACAACGCCAAGCGAACGATTTAAAATTATACTTTTAGTATTATAATATTTACTCAAATAGCTAAGATAATGAAAAATGACTTCCTTCCACTCAAAAATAGAATCGGTTCGCTAAACGGTCTCAGGTCCAGATTCCTCTTCCGACCGCTGCAAGACGATACGAACGTGAATCACGTCGGTTTCACGTGACACGTGACATTATTTTGCTTCATTACATGAGACATTTTAACATTTACGAATGAGCTACGACTCCAGCTCCGTACCGCCCACTCCGCCAGCTTAAGTGAACATAAAGACATGTGCGACGTGAACAAAAGTACCTAATAGTATATTATACAATATCATCTTATCTTTGTGCCTTTGATACCAAAGCAAGCGGACCAGCGTGCTTAAAACAATCCCTCTATTATTTTCCACTCTATTATGTACAGATATTAAAGACTCAATTATTTGGCAATTGTATAGTCCACTAATAAATTCATATTAAATAATATTGCATTTAAGTGGCACGGCTTGTCCGATGGTCAACGTGGAAATGCAAGCGTTTGTGAAATTCCTCATCCCGCGGCTGTCAGGCGACGCGGCGGTGACGACACGGTGACACGAGCGCGCGCAGCTGTGCCGTGGCCCGCGTCACCTCCGCGCGGTGTTCCGGACGCGCTATTTGCGGCGGCGCGCGAATAGCACGCGCAGACCTCTGCCTGCCGCAGACCCTCCGGGCTGGTCACGTACGCCCTTTCCGCCTTCGAGCTCCTGTAATTTAGTGTTTTGTATAATCGAACTAATTATCTTAAAATTATTATTGTAATTATTTTATAACTAAGCGCTGCTCACACTTTTTACGACTTTCCGATTACGCATCGTAAAAGAGAGTGAGATGAAATAAAGATTGTCCATATGACTGGAGCGGTTACATTTTTCTCAGCTCGGAGTTTCTTTGTGGAGTTTGGTGTCGATAGCCAGGCCGGCGCGAGCGGCGCCGGCGAGTGGTGTAAATCACGGCGCGCGGGAAGATCAAAGTGCTTTCTTACGACCGTTAAAGAGCTCGGACTTTGTGCCCACTTTGTGCACAAGTACGCGTTTAATTAGTTATACACCGCGAGAGAATACGCCGAGACCACTTTACGACTTATAGGGAAATTCAGAATGTGCTCGTATTTACGACTTACGCATAAGTGAGTTTCTAGCTAACCACCACAAAACAAATTAGTTAATTATTTAAAGTTTTGTAGAACATTGTCAATGAGTGAGTTTATTATCATATATCGATAAGCTACTCAATATTTACTTGATATATCTTTCCAAGAACGTAGGGATTGATTAAATAAAGTAGTACTATAAAACGGTGTAGTTGTTTGTCTTTTTCAAAATATAACGTTCGTATGTCACGGGCGTATGCTATACACGATAAGTCTTCTCAACTCTTCAATTACCATCATATGGACGTTCCTCTTCTTCTGCTTGGCATTATTGATCCTAGCTTTTATTGCCAGAGTCAGCCGTCCAACTAAAACTTTTCCAGTTTGCACGATCTTTTGCATCGTTCTGGGTTAGACCATTGGCTCTCATTTCCAAACAATATCTCAATGTTTATAACGTAAAATAAAAATGACCTATTTAATAAGTACACTGCTAGTAAACAATGGCAGTTCATAAAACGTTCCTGAGTCTGACTCACCATTGGCTCGTTTTATCTTATTCTTAAAATTATTATTTTTTATAAAAGTTGATTTCTAGCTGAACATGTAAATAAAGGATGCCACCTCTCCCCGCGGCGAAGGCGCGTGTCCTCGCGCGCACATTCCGCGGCTCGCGTCCTGTCCATCTCCTCCGTGCACATTTGTCCATATTCTTGTTCGAACGTTTCTTCGCTTTCTTCTCTCAAGTAACTGTCACTGTGAACGTGGTGCTCGTCGAATTGTTAATTATAAGTTTGTCATAACGTGTTCCCATTTCAACACCGGCAGTGATTTTACGGCTATAATAAAAGTTGGTACTTAAACGATGAATAATTATAATCATTCAAATTTATTCGACCATTAAAGCCAAGTCACTGCGCACACAGGGATCCGTGTGGGAAAATTGATAAACACGAGCACGTTGGCGAGCTCGTTTAGATATATATGTATTATATTATGTTGACGATGCGCTGGCGCAGCCGTCGCGGTACTGTATGTTGCCCTGGCGGTCGCGGGTTCGATTCCCGCACATGTTAACGCTTACATTGGCCATATATATGTTTGTTGTGGTGATCTGGACATTTGTGTATGTTTCCGGATCCCCTCAGGAGAAAATCCTACTGAGGTCCGTTGAGCGTGAAGTGTTTGTTTTATTTATTTACGTTGCGCCTCCGCGATCTTGGCGTGCAGTTTACAGTATGACATGTTACTATAAACTTTACGACTTAAAGTGTAACATAGATATTGATGCACGTGAAATTAAATTAATTAAATGAACTGTGATTGTCACAAAATACTGTTACTGTAATTCTTGTATCGTATATACCTAATGTTGTGTAAAAAAAAACAACAAAGTTTGTATTGTTTGTACAATTTTAAAATTTGCCCAATTAATATTTGTCAGAAGTAATAAGTAAAAACTTAATTGGCTTATGAATTTTCTAGTTTGTAAGAATCATATGTGTAATTACAAGCTGTATGTTTTCTTCATAAATAAAATAAACTAAAAATAAAGTTTTATTATGTTAGACATTTAACAGTATGGCTGTATGAATTATGCATCTGAGATTTTAACGTTGACCCTTTTATCTTCTTCTTGCAGATGCGTAAAGTTCGCGACTCAATCGACACGAAATGCCATTGACGATGTGTTTGACAAAACTAAGTGCAGTGCAAATTGTTTAGTGTGAAGTGCGTTTGCTCGTGTGTGTGGACATTCATACACTGTGTTGCACACAGGATGTGTGTGTGCGTGCTGCTGCTGCTGTTCGCTGCGCTTCCAGCGCTCGCTGGTACAGTATAACATTTAACATAACTGATGAATTTGTACATTGTTTTACGAGCAATGAAACAAAAATCGTCTAAATTCTATATAATGGGTTACAATGCCTTGCCATAATTTATTTACTCATCTGTTACTTGTAACTGGATTTCGAGTAAATGTTGTAACTTTGATAGTTTGAATTAGTTTTAAATAAATATCCGTTAAGGCAGTAAAGGTGGGCAACGTGTTCGAAGCGCCCGCAGCGCGCAGGCGGTCGATGCGCACGCTCCGCGCTCGATTCCCATAAAAGCTTTTATTGGCAGCCGCGAGCTGACGACAGAGCAGCGCACACATGGCTCTGATTTGTCATGGGAACATATATTTAGTGTCCAAATTATATAGTTATGGGCACGACGCTCGCTTCGACATTTAGTCGAGAAATTTCTGCGGAATGTTTCACTTGCGATACTCATAAATTTCGTTGAAAATTATGTTTCGCAAAATATTAATATACCAAATCATTTGATTCTAAATATAGTCAACAACTCTTATTTAGCACTGGTGGCAAAATGTGGCGGGCGGATAAAAAACTCACCCGCTTGGTTTGGTTTGTTTCTAATTTTTTAACGCCTCTCTCATTATTTGAATAAAGATAACTCGATAATAAATGTTTCACTATATGTAGATACATATATCATACATCACATACATACTCGCATCATATATATACATCACAGTCGAACTCTCAAATTATTTATTGTAGGATCTTATTCTATGTCAAACAATCATCGCACTGCAACAACACTGCAAGTCGAGTTCCCACTGCTCCACAATGACCGGCAAACTTGAGGCGCCGTCATCCGTTGAATGTGCAATATTATTGTGTTTTTACGATCGCAAGCGTGCACTACCCACGTGGGCGCTACTACGGCCGCCACTACTCTCTGACTGATGTGTGTTTATATCAGGCCAAATGTTTCTAATCAACACGATTTATTAAAAATTAATCTTTGTAGAAATTCTAATTCGATAAAGCTAGTTTCCGTTGTCCCAAGATATAACTCCTCTTCTTCTTTAGGGTTAATGGTTTTTAATAGTGCCAAATGAGACAGATGATTTCGCCAATGTCACGTAGAATGGAGAATAAGATATAACTCTTATCATACGTGCTCCCAGTTGTCATACGAAAGTTGACTTTGACGGTGATAACTGTTATTCTTTGTTGATAGTTTTGTCCAGATTATATCTATCTCTGGTTCTCTAACTTGACCGATCTACCGACCGACTTTGACCTATGACAATAGGTTAAAGTCGGCTGACCATTTATATCGTTGTATTTATAACTGTATCGTGTTGAATATTAATAATTTATAACTGTACCTACCAGACGACTTGCCCGGTTTTATTATTGTTTACCATTATTGATTCATTCCTGTAGGTATATGTGTATTTACCTAAAAGCCTAAAGGGCCATGGCCCGGAGTGGCATTCTGCGAGGGGCGGCGCAAGTCAAACACAAGGGGCGGCGTAAGCCGAGCATACTTATATTCCAGAGGTTTCCCGTGACTCGATTATTAATGAATTATCAATGCATACGCTGATTTTACCTTTTCCCTTAGTTTTTGGGGCGGAAAATTAAAATGGTCCGGGGCGCTGAATCTTAAAATACCGAGTCGCAATGTGTTTGTGACAAAAAAGTAGGCAATTTTTGAAGTAACGCTTCTTTACGCACGCTTGACTTGAGGAGTAAGCTGCTGAATGAGTGACGAGAACGTTTCGAAAAGTGTAATCGGGCGAGGTGCGCGGTGCAAGAGAGAGAGGTGCAAGCACACATTTTCACTCTCTTTTCTCTCTTACCAGTGACGTCTCGTATATCTCAGACACAGTACAGCCCTATAGTGCAGGCCTATTGATAAAGAAGTTTACTTCAGTCATGTGGTCTAAAGCACACTCGTTTTATTTTAACTTTTCGGACTCCAAATACATAAACAAAGAGACAGCCAGCATACAAACAAACTCTTCTGTTTCATAATATTGTAAGGTAATGATGCACAAACGTGACGTCCTCATTCACGACACGAGCGACACTACAGCGTGTCACGCGCCGCCGTTATTTCGGTCGCGAGTGACGAGCTGCGGACGAGTGCGTGAGCGAGGCGCAGAGCTTTCGCTAATCTCAGATCCTTCCGCGTTCGCGATGGCCGCCGGGAGTTTGCCAGGAGCTGCGTATGGGCAACTCCGTGCGTAAACATGATTGATTACCCTGAACTGGGCCACTTTGGTAGTTATTAAAGTATATGTCTCTATAAACATCCGCTTCTGGAGCACGGCCAAATATTTTAAATAAAATTTGTAGTTTCGCAAAAAAAGTTTAAATTAGTTTAAATATACAGTTTGTCTTATATTTTTATATATATCCTTGAAGGCCTAGGCCTAGGCCTTTCTCTCAAAACATAACAATAAAAATCTAGTTCCGCTTAGAACATAAATAAGTATACCTATGCTGTGAAAGTGATTTAATAAAAACTTACGTGCTTTTGTATATTATATAACTTTAATGAGGAATCAAACGAATAAAAACAACCTCTTAACTGCGACTGCAGTGCAACCATTTGAACTTTATTATATACTTACATCTTTAAAAATTGGCAATGAATCTTCTATTTGGATTTCAAAATCGATTTTTACTTCGAACATTATAGCATTAGGAATCAGTTACTGAACCAAACCAAACGAATTTACACACAATAATGATTATTAAAAAGATAAATTCGTTGGGCTGTCGTACAAACCAAAAAATTATACATATTCAATTGGAATACGAAGTACTGCACTAACCTTGCTAGTGTAATCGCATTGATTGATAACAGCAGTCGACGTGCAGCGTAGTTCACAAATCTTTCGTTCGGTATTATCGAAGGGATTTATCATTATAATGTGAATTAAATCGATATCGATCGCATCTTGCATCACGTGCGATAATTTGTCGCGATTGCCTAACACGGCAGGTGTTGTGTGGTCAGCGGCCGCGGTGCCCGTGACGTCACAGCGAGCACGCTGTCACGCTCCGCGCTCCGCTCGCAGAACTCGACGCTCTCACACGCGCTCGATCTCATTTTATTTTTAACCGACGTTGTTTTAATCTAAACCATTAGGGCATTATTTTGTTTGTTTTCACTCGTGTAATATGTTAATGAAATTTTTCGTGTACGCTGCAACATAAATATTGAGAATTTACTAACAACTGTTAAACAAACACGACTCTCAGACTGTTCGTGTGTGCTCATGACTTCTTATTTTCGATGCGGTTGATAGTACATACACATATAGTTAGGGAAGGGGTTTTGTAATGAAGTAGCAAGTTTAGGTCGCGTTTTAAGAAAGTTAATCTATGACGTTTAAAGCAGCAATTACGGAATCTGAAATAGAAGGTTTTCAATCGAATTTTAACTTAAATTTTTTTATATATATTTTTCAATTTATATTTATCAAGTTATTTTATAAGCATGTTAATTGAGTTTCTACATACTTACTGATAAGCGGTGTTGTGTTTCAGTTGTTTGACTATTAAATCGAATACATTTATTTAATACTTGTGGACGAACGTTTTCTACATAATCAATTTTATCGATATTGACGTAACTGCATACAGGTGTACTATTTAAGCATTTCTGATATTGACCGCAACATGTGTATGTAAAAATGAAATGTAAAAGTGACCGTTGGTAACGAGATTGTCGTGTGGGAGGAGGCGGTCAGCGCTGGCAGTGAGTCAGGTCCGCGCGCGCCCCGCACGCGGCACGCACTTCCGACCGACGACTATAAAAGACAAGCATACCGAGAGCGATGATTTGGCGCTGGAATCGAGATGGCATTCGAAACAGAGGAAAAAATATATTTTTATTACGGAGTAGGCAAAATGACTTAACTTCCACCGTTCCGGTGACTCAGAGCCGAGAGCGCGCTCCAGATGTTGTTAAATGATTTCATCAAAGGGAAGTCGGCGACTTCGAGTGAAACGAATGCCCGTTTGGATGCGAAATTAGAATAAATATTTAGCGAACTTCGAAGTAGTGACAGCACCGTCCTGTACAATCGTTTACGTTGTTAGGCGAGTTAGCGCGCGCCATTAGACCGTTCAAGTCATTTTGTGCTGGACTCCAACGGCGAGAGCTAACAAACAGACGATCGATTAAGGCCCGTCATATCGTCGTAACTGAAGCCGTCGGTCGGCACTCAATAGTTCCCGATTAGTGCGCAATAAACATCGCCGCGAGGGTTGCTGTCTCATCGTCAGCGCGTGATCAAAGATATATCTTTCGACGCTTATGAATTAGGACGAGCGAATCGTTTACGGACCTCGCACGAAACGCATTTAATCCTACAACATCACGACCAATGAAAACAAATAGTAACTGACATGACTACTTTCCCGCTAAATTAATTTCGATTACAAAGCTCACATTAGTTACTTTACCTACTTGGACGAGTAGAAGTTAAATGAATGGAAATAAATTTTTGGGAGATCTCTAGTATTGAGACGGTTGGGATGAGGATTGTGAATGAGTGTTGTGGCGAGAAAGGAACAGGAACAGGAATCATGCGTGCCGACTGAGGTGATGAGTGATGATTATCGATATTGAAAAGAAGCGAGACTGTAGGGAAACTAACTAACGAGTACTAGGAAAACTAAATTAAGTAATTTATCTTTGGAAAAATAGACTGAGATTTTAATTACCAACTAGATGTAATAATATCGCTGACTGTTCTGTTTGGTGGATTATTCAAGCCAAATTAAGAGTGAAAAATGCAAATTGTATCGGCAAAGTACAGCGGCGACCCGGTGCCGGTCCGGTGGCGGCCACCGGCAGCCCAGTGGCGCCGCGCGACCGCGTCGGATAAACACGTTTAATTGAGCGCTTTCATCTCCCGGTTGAGCAACAACAGCTTCCGCGATACTCACCGCTGCGCATGTTGTTTATGATTACGTTTCGAGTAACTGCGCTATATATTAGCTCTTTAATCTCTTTTATTCGATGTCAATTTGTTACATTTGGTTGCTGAAATTATTGTATGTATATATGAGGCTCCCCTCTTTATACTCCACAATATAAAATAGAGCGCAGTAACATTATTAAAGGTCATAAATTATAGTCTCTATTGAACGCTTAGTGACGCGGACGCGGCTCCTGTTAATTTGCTGAGCGGTGTTTACTCTGTTTAAAGCGCTAATAAGCGCGAACTTGTCGATTTGCATGACAATACTGTTTAATGTCTGTTGACTACCGCCGTACAGTGTGCATTGTGCAAGTGCGCGCCACACACAGCGCGGACCAGCGGTGGTCCTCATTGTTTCGTGGGCCCCTATGTGACGCATTTTTAATACCCCTAATACGAAAAAAGTATTATGTTGATCATAATATTTTCAAAGGGCTATTGGGAGTAAGATTTCGTTAGCTGATTTAGTTACAAAGAGTGAAGAGTTCTGAAGCTTTAGGTTTAATCGTTTTACGAGCAATGTATTTGAATAAATCCGCTTACCTTGAGATGTCTTCAGTGATATGAAGCTACACTGGTTCTTCGTTCTCGATAGAAATCCATTCGGAAATAGCGGCACGTGGTGTTTTCCTCCGGATATACCCTGAGAGCTAGAGATAGCGGCGCGTGGGCAGTTGGCAATATTTGTGTGTCAGGCTACGTATAAATATCGCGAAGCTGCGATGAAGTGTTGAAATGTTAATAATGCGAGGCCGGTCGTTCCCACCCGCCCGCACACACTCGCGCCCGCGTTCGCGTCCGCTCCCGCGCTGCCGACCGCAAGCTCGTCAATAAAATTGCTATAATTATGAAGCTCAACAGCTTTGTACTGAAGATTGCATGAGGACATAATAAGGGTAGGGTTGAGAAAGCCTGAATTTGATTAATAAAATGTTGAGGGTGAAGACCAATGAGGATCAAGACCAAGAAGGTTGTTACCATTCACTTGATGGTAGGTTTGACCGATTTAAATACAGTTTTCTGCAACGGACGCCAATAAAACAGAAAGACGGCATCGTAAACTATGCAAAACAGCTTGAAGAAATATCACACAATGCTTAGACCACACGAGTATAGATAAAAATAAAACTGCTAAAATTTGGTCGACCGAGAGCGGCAGATGGTAATCACTCCGGATGTTCTTCAGATTGAAAAAGGATTTAATTAATTAATCGCTTCCAATCACAACCTCACATCGTCACATTTTATATAATTTCTATTTGTGTTTCATCATCGCATCGGATGATTGCATCTTATCTTAACGAACTAGCACATTGCGATACGCGTGCATACGTGATACGCGTGTTAAATGATTAGCGGATATATTCAATGAATTAGGTAGGTATATTTTGGTCTCATACATCTATATATTGTATTTTTAGCCAATTTCGAAAAAAAGAGGAGATTCTGAATTCGACTGTAGTTTTTTTAAAGTGTCATAACTTTTCACAGTATACCGATTTTGATGATGATTCTTTTGAAAGCTGGTGCTTGTTCTGTGGTTCCATTCAAATTTAATCGAGATCTGACGAATAGTTTTATGCAATAGTATTAAATTGATTTTTTTCGTCAGCCTATATTTATTGTATCATTTTATTACTTTTCACTACTTCAATTTGAAGTCGCTTTTTTACCCGACTGTCAAGAAGGTTTATTTTTTGATAACAAATTTAAAGTAATGTTATGAATTAGCAGCTGACCTCTGTCGCTAATTGAACAAATTATGACACATTGTTGTAATTGCTATAAGAAAGAACCCCTAGCGGAGCGCAGTCCATACTTCCTGTATTATCGTTTGTCACGCCATCTCTCCGACACCGCGACACGCCCGACTCGCCCGCCTTGTTCGCGCTGCGCTCGTTCTTATTCACCTCGCACTTGTCATTTGAGTTGAAATAAATAATATAGGAACATAGTAGGCACTAGTGAGCATAGGAAAATCTTATTTCATTCCAATGAAGGTGGGGGAGTAAGTATATAAACAAACTTTATACTTTACACTTTACTATTTAATTGATTCATATGTAAATAGTTTAGATAAAAATTGACAAAAATTGAAGTTACTTACTACTACTAAAATGCTTAAAGGGATCAACGCGCCATCTTTGTAATTTTCCCTGAACGTTGCTAAATTTATTCGCTTCTAGCTCTCGTTCCCAAGACCATAGTGTTCAAAGCCTCGTCAGTAGGTGTAGCTCGTAGCCGAATGTCTCAAACTGAAAACTTCAGTCGTGGAAGCTTCTTCACGAATGATTGTAGTACTATTACGTATTATAATTCATTAGAAAAAATCATATAGTACCCAGTTGTGGCTGAGTTCAACTAACTTTAATAATTTATAAAAACATTTTTGGTTAAATTTCAATATTTACCGCAAGTAAAAAGCTCATTTCAACACAGTACAGTACAAGTATCAAAAGAAGTCAAGTAAATGCGCGTTATTAGAGATAAAAAAAAACTAAATTTGTAAGTTTTTACAATTTTAAAGTTTGCCCAATTAATATTTGCCAGAAGTAAGCTCCTGGGGGGATTGGGGACTGGGTCGGCAACGCGCTTGCGATGCTTCTGGTGTTGCAGGCGTCTATAAGCTACGGTAATCGCTTACCATCAGGTGAGCCGTACGCTTGGTTTGCCGACCTAGTGACATAAAATAAAAAAGTGAAAACTTAATTGGCTTATGAATTTTCTAGTTTGTAAGAATCATATGTGTAATAACAAGCTGTATGTGTTCTTCATAAATAAAATAAAATAACTCAAAGCACTAATAAGATCTCGGTCAAATTTAAATCATATAACAAGCATCAACTTTCGATTAACAGAAGAATTATCGACATTGTCCACCCAATAAAAAGTTATGACGTATAATTCAACGTATATCGACAATAAAATGTCAAGTAAATACGCATTATTAGCAATAATTCAAGAAGTTCGTGTCAGATCCCAAATAAATTTAAATGGGTGGTCCATGGCACCTTTCGATTTAAAAGAAAAGCAATAAGGTTGGTCCAAGTCAAAGTCAATAGTCCTGAGGATTATTAGGTAACTAAAATTTAAATTAATCTATTTAAATTTTAGTTAGTTGTATAAAGTTATTATTTAATTGCTCGATACAATTGTTATTTATTATTATTGTTTTTAATGTTAATCGGTAATTTAAATATTTCACACTCTCTCAATTATTCAATTTATGTTTTGCTTGGTTTCGAGAGGCGCATCTACGCCTCGTACCTACTTTATCATGCGTTAAATAATCATTGGAAACTGTTTTGGTAATGAATTCCAAATGTGCTAGGTATAAAATTTATTATTTACTGTCTGTTTCCCTAAAACAGAATTAATAACATAAATAAACAAAAACATACAATCGAATTGAGACCCTCCTCATTTTTCGAAGTCGGTTAATGAAGTACGATAGAAAATAACATCGCATATCAAAGACGGCTCGTGTTTACTTCGACTCACAGAACCACTGCGAGTAATGTAAATATTAGGAGCTCGTTGAAATGTTGTTACTGCGCGCTCACAGCGATCGAACGACAATATATGCTAAACAATTATTTTGAACTTTTGTTTTCGATGAGTTAATACAAATGTTAATGTTTTTTTTTTTGAATTTTCATATTTATCACTTTTTGCATTCATATTATAAATATGACACTTATTGGTGATTTTTTAACCGACTTCCAAAAAAGGAGGAGGTTCTCAATTCGACTGTATTTTTTTTTTTTTTATGTATGTTACATCAGAACTTTTGACTGGGTAGACCGATTTCGACAAATTTTGTTTTAATCGAAAGGTGGTGTGTGCCATTTGGTCCCATTTAAATTTATTTGAGATCTAACAACTACTTTTCGAGTTATATCTAATAATGCGTTTTTACTTGACGCTTTTTTCGTCGACCTACGTTGTATTATACCGCATAACTTTCTACTGGATGTACCGATTTTGATAATTCTTTTTTTATTGGAAAGGAGATATCCCTAGTTTGATACCGTGATAAGGAAACCAGGATCTGATGATGAAATCCCAGAGAAATCGAGGGAAACTCTCGAAAATCCGTAATAACTTTTTACTGGGTGTACCGATTTTGATAATTTTTTATTTAATCGAAAGCTGATGTTTATCATGTGGTCACATATAAATTTTATCGAGATCTGATAACCACTTTTTGAGTAATCTTTGATAACGCGTAGTTGCTTGACTATTTTTTCGTCGATCTACGTTGTATTACTTGTCGATGTAATTGAAGTCGGTTGTTTTTTTCGTTTGCGAGCAAACACAATTATTTACTGATAAATTTCAACTAAAAAATATTAAGTATAAGTGTTAGTTTAATTGTTCCGAAAATAGGAGGAGGTTCTTAATTCGACTGTATTTTTTATGTTTGTTATTTCGGTCGAATCATGTGGTCCCATTTAAATTTAATCGAGACCTAACAAGTACTGTGTGGCTACGGTTGTACTGTGTGGCTACGGTACTAAAGAATATGGCCACCCCCTCTCTTCCCGTGGGTGTCGTAAGAGGCGACTGAGGGATAACACGGTTCCGCTACCAGCTTGGAACTTAAAAAGCCGACCGGTGGCTGGATAACCATCCAACTGCTGGCTTTGAAATACACAGGCCGTAGACGGGCAGCAGCGTCTTCGGTGCGACAAAGCCAGCCCTGCGGTCACTAACCCGCCTGCCCAGCGTGGTGACTATGGGCAACACACATGAGTTCACGCATTTTTGGCGCGAACTTGTGGAGGCCTACGTCCAGCAGTGGACTATATAGGCTGTAATAATGACAAGTACTGATCGAGTTATAAGTAAGAATTTAAATTAAGATTGAGCCTAATTATGCGTATTTATTTGACTATTTTTACGTGTATCTACGTTGTATTACTGGTCCATGAAATGGAAATCGGTTATTTTTGACTAGCAAGTAAACACAATTATTTTAATTAAGTGATTAATGAAACCGACGACCGGAAAAATAAAAACATAGGCAACAGTTATGAACATAGAACTTAAATGTTTTATTTAAAAGCTTGATATTGTTATATTTGTTTAACCATTTTTAATTACTCAGAGCTTCGCAAGCTTCATGAATTCATTAACACAGTCTGTTCGTACTCGGCGAGTGGTTGCCGCCGCAGACACGAGGCGCTTCTTGCTCGTGCCGCTCGCGCTGTCATGTGGAGTACATTTATGACCTCGATAACATTACAAATTATTCCTGGAAAAAGGAGCGTCAACATGTCATTCTCTCATATTTTGTATCTTATTGAAGATAAAGGTTCAAGTGTATATTCAAATGGTTATCATTTTAAATGGTAAGCACTCGCTCATTCGCTAGCTATTATAGTTTGGAATCTTAAAAGAAAACTGGAAAAATGTTGTTTAAAAAATATATAATATACACTTACACCGACTATATAACACCAGCGAAAATTTATTAAAACAATCCTAATCATGTGCTAGAGGTAATATGATCATTAGAAAATTAATTTTAAATTTTTGTAGAAGTATTTTGTAATATATATGGAATTAGTCAATAGCCGGAGATAATATGTCAAGTGAATATATTTATAATGTTGAAAACTCAACAATGTCCAAAGTATTTCTGAAGTTCAACAATGACAAAAGCACTGTTCCCTCATAGTACAAACCAACTTAGTTTTTTTTTTTTTAAATATATAGACTAGCGCTTGACTGCGATCTCACCTGATGGCAAGTGAAGATGCAGCCTAAGGTGGTGCGCGCTTGTCTAAAAGATGCCTATTCACTCTTGATTTAAAGATACCCAAGTTATAGTTCGTTGGAAAAACGGAAGCCGGAAGGGTATTCCAAATTTTTGCGGTGCGTATTAGGAACGAGGAAGCAAATCGCTTAGTGCGAGATCGTGGGATTTCAACCACATAGCGGTGCAGATTCATGCGATGCCTTGCGGTTCGGTGGTAGAAAGGTGATGGTGGAACCAAATTGTATAGTTCTAGAGCACACTCTCCGAAATATAACCTGTAAAATACCGACAAACAGGCAACCTTACGCCGATGTTCGAGACTTTGAAGTCTAGAGCGAACCAGCTAGAGTTTAGTAACTCCGACCAACTCAGTGGACTATGACAACAATCGAAAACTGGATGATAAAAAAAAATCTCTGAAATACACGGGCTCAATTGGCATAACAGTATAACATAATATTTATTAAATATTGGTTAGAGATGTTGTTGTCATATTCACCAGATAGCGACACGTTAGTCATAGTACGGAATATATCCGCCAATCTGCAGTAGAGCAGTGTGGTGGATTAATTTCAGATCCGATAGGAGAAAGCTCGCGAACAGAAGGCGCCACGGTCGCTTAGACCGAATATAAAATCATCATATCAAAAAGTTTCGATCTAACGGGTACATCGTTACATAGTTTAATTGGCTAGAGCACTGACTCGGTCAGTCGGAGATGCAGGTTCGATCCCCGCTGGAATGGTCGATTTATGATATGATATTTAAAAAAAATGTTTAGCTTCTGACTGTTGCACTAGCGGAAGCGGGTTCGATCCCCACACATTGCATACATTTGTGTTTTCCATACAGGTGTTTTTGGACCCACGATAGAGGAGAAAATCCTAGTTGTCGCCGTTGAGTGTGAGGCGTTTATTTATTATTTATTAGTATGCTTACTATTGACACGAGTATGTAATATTAGAACAAATGTTACTCCTATAATGTAATTAACAATCTGTGTGTGTCTGTGTCTAGGTCCTCGCGGTGCTCCCGTGTCCGCGGTCCCCGTTGGGCCGGAGTTCGAGGCCGGCCAGCAGACCACGGTGCTGGCGCGTGTGGGCGAGACCGCTGCTCTGCGCTGCCGCGTGCTCCGCCTCGCTGACAGAGCGGTAATTGCTATCCTTGATTTACTCCCTAATTGATTGTGCCAAAAGATTTTCCTAATATTAGTTGGAGTAGTATATGGTCTACTGTTTCGGTAAATTTATTTAGTTAGACCGACAGACCGTGTGATTAATCAGAAGAACCTTATTGTAAAACTCATTGTGATTTGCTACATACGATACATTCGGATTGTCATCGATTAACATGGTCATTTTATTAGACCTTTTATGATATTAACAATGTAGTTATATATTTTAAAAACGTTTGCATCGTATCGCGTCTCGAGCTTCGTCGTGTTGTTCTTGAGTAAACAGTGTCAGCCTTATAAATCTGCCAAAAACTTTTCAAACCAAGGCAATCTACATCGTCTATGATGGTGTAATAGAATAGTTTGAGAGTGAATCATGATCGAACTAGAACTACTCGACTCGGAATATTTTTGCTGTAAATGTTTAGTGGTTTGCTATCAGTCGCATGCCGCAGCTATCTGAGCTATCTGAGAATAGAGCATGATCTGTGTCCGCGGGCGAGCGATTGCCGGTCGCGCGGCGCGGGCTCGCTCGGAGCCGCAACTCGCACTAATAATACTCAATGCCAATGTCAAGCGCTCCACGTGCATCGGATGTCCGTTCGTTTGTTTGCAAGTTTCCGCTGTTTGATTCATCGGCACCACCCCTATTAAATTTACTCCAGTCCACTCTTATGTATTGACCGATTTATGTTTAGATTCGAAGATGTATTAGATATTTTACTAGTAGCATGTGCTGTGTGGCTACGGCACTAAAGAATTTAGCCACCCCCTCTCTTCCCGTGGGTGTCGTAAGAGGCGACTAAGGGATAACAAGGTTCCACAACCATCTTGGAACTTAAGAAGCCGACCGATGGCGGGATAGCCATCCAACTGCTGGCTTTGAAATACACAGGCCGAAGACGGGCAGCAGCGTCTTTGGTGCGACAAAGCCAGTACTGCGGTCACCAACCCGCCTGCCCAGCGTGGTGACTATGGGCAAAACACATGAGTTCACGTTATTTTTGACGTAAACTTCTGGAGGCCTATGTCCAGCAGTGGACTGTATAGGCTGTAATGAAATAATGATGATGTGCATTAAAAGCCATTGGTTAGTTTCCATAAAAATAACGTGACAAAGTTGTGAATTTACAATTCAAAAGAAATGATTTAATAAAATTTAATTTGAATTTGAGTTTGTAGAACTTCAATACTACTCTTTTTAAGTATATTTTTTGTCTTTTGCTGAATTCGTTGTAATTAGAAATTATGGAAATGAAAACTTAGTTGTAACTTAACTTGGTACTAATATGTACTAAACTTTATCTTCCACACTAGTCATGACGAATATATTTGTAACATAAACGTGCTCTGGTTTTATTGCCGCCAATAATATCTAACATCTGAGCGGAAAACAACAGTGACGGAATGAAAATAATGCTCGAATTACTCGCTGGGAACAGAATTTCCGAGGTATGAGTCGTCGAGAGGAAATAGACCGCGGTATAGTGTAGGTCGAAGAGCGGCATGCGAGGCGTGCGAGGCGCGGTGACGTCACGAACAGCCGCGGAAGCGTTTGCGAATCCTTGCGGCGACGTCACGCGCCAAAAGCGACTCGCGATGTCGACCGAACTCCCAGCGAGCGGGTCATCGACTCACGCCCGATATAGCGACACGCGCCGCTTCCCGGAAACGCTGCCAGCGAGGATTTGCGAGGAGTGCCCGGCGCGAGCGGCCGCGACGTGACACTCTCCGAACACGCTGCGACACGAACGACCGATCGCTTCGTTTTTATATTTTTATAGCGCCAGCTTCCTATAAGCTATTTTAATTCAAAACAGAGCATCAAATTTATTTTAGTAGAAGTAATAATAATACACACAAAATACTTTTTACATTAAAATGTTCTCGCGCTCGTAATAGTTTGTAAATTGTGTTTTGTCGGTTCTGATAACGAAACTATTTAGCAGCAAAAGCGGATGGACTAAAACAAGTTGCAATACGAAATACCTAATGGGATAATATATGCAAGCTCTCGTCAAGTATATTGCAGTATTACGTGCAGCGTAATTCCTTTCGACACTTTTCATATGAAATTAAGTTCCAATAATAAATGCTATAAAGAAGGTGTTCGCGCAGGTGTCGTGGGTGCGGTCCAGCGACCTGCAGATCCTGACGCACGCGGGCTCCGTGTTCACGGCGGACGCGCGCGTGTCGGTGTCGCAGGCGCCCGCGGCGGCGCGCGAGGCGCTCACGTCGCGCGACGACGCGGCGGCCGGCGCCGTGCACACGCTGCGCCTGGAGCGCCTGCGCGCCGCGGACGCCGGCCGCTACGAGTGCCAGGTCAACACCGAGCCCAAGATGAGCCTGTTCTTCAACCTCACTGTAGTCCGTACGTATTCAAGCTGATTGTGTATATCACTAGCAGTTCATCTGCGATAGTTTTAGAAAAAAACGTACTAAAATTGTATACAGTCTTGTCTTAATCTGTAATTGGACTATCCAACACAATAGGAACTTTTCATTTCGAATCGACAAGCCAACTGTTTAGCTTTATACTAGAACATTGTTTGACGGCAGCGGAGTCGGCGATGCCGGTGCTGGCGGTGCGCGCGGTGGGCGCGGAGGGCGGGCAGGTGGTGGGCGCGCGCGGCGGCGCGGCGCGGCTGGCGTGCGAGGCGCGCTACGAGCCCGCGCCCGGCGCCGCCGCGCTGGCGCCCGACGCGCTCGCCGCGCTGCCGCCGCTGCGCATCCGCTGGACGCACGACGGGGAGACGCTGGACCCACAGGTCCTTATGAAATCTTTGTAAAAATAAATTAATGAAACCTAACTATTACGTTCTGGAAATTCTGCCTTGTCGAGAAAGGTATATTTTCATAAGAAAGAGAAGATTTGATTACGCTGCTCTGCTTCATGACAGATCCTCATATAATAATTTGTCATACTTGCCCAATATTTCTATATTGCTTCGCAAGCAAGCAAATATTGCATGCAGCGGTAAAAGTCCTGATCTGACCAACTATTATTCCACGATTCCATTCCATATACAACTATCTCGAATGTATTATCAAAATAATAATAGCTTTTAAAAATTTAATTTGTCATTTTATGAGGATTAGATAGTATTTTGAAGCCTATTTTAATAAATTTGTTTTGATTTGATTTAATTGACGGGTTTTATCAGCGGGGTCACGTACAATAGAAATGTCAAAGCCCACCAACGTTAACGTAGCGCTCAGAAGCGTGACCTAGCGGCCAGTAGTGTGACGTAGCAGTCAGCGGTGTAACGCTCGGCGTCGGCACAGAGCGCGCGCGGCGGCATCTCGCTGGACGCGGAGCGCTGGGCGGGCGGCGCGCGCTCGCGCCTGACGCTGGCGGCGCTGGGCGCGCGCGACGCGGGCCGCTACACGTGCGCGGCGGCCGGCCGCAGCGCCACGCTGCTGCTGCGCCTGCGCGCCGACGACGACCAGGACTACGACGTCACGGGTACCTGTCTACCTACTACTGCGTTGCATACCTACTTACAGAGGATTCAAAGGAACCAAATAGCTAAAACTGTAACTTTTTTTTTTTAATTATGTGATATATCCACAGGCTTATTATGCCCGTGCCTTTGTTATTCCATATATTATTATGATTATTTTTTAACATGCATCGGTACTTCACCGCAACTTAGAATCTAGAAGCCTTAATAACTGTAGTCTTAAATTTCAAATTTCTAAAAGTCGACGCGAGTCCACTGACCAAGACTATTCTACATATTGCTTTTTTTATAATCTTATATACTAATTATTTTTATTATATTTACACTTATTTGCTAACTACAATATATGTACACTTATTTTCTAACTACAATATATGTGCACTTATTTGCTTCTTACAATGTACACTTAACCTATGTTATTGTTAGTAGTTAGGTACTTTTTTTTTGTGCTTAGGAATCGTTTTATCCATTTAAATTTCTTTTTTTTTAATTTTTATTAATATATTATATGACTAATCCTATCTTATTAAGTAAATATATAAAGCCTTATCATTACAATTACAAAAAAAAACTGTAACTTTGGAGGAAGGTGCAGTATTTGCAAACTTTCCACCAGGTTCTTCACGACTGAAGAACAGAGTTGTTGAGAGTATTCTAGTAGCGTAAGAAGTTTAAACAGAATTACAAATGTAAATTCATATGTCTATCAGTACCAGTCCACAGTTGACAACAACGACTGCTGGTTTACTTAGCTTGGTTGACGCTTCGTAAGCTAATGCTAATGTTAATCTTAATGATGAGATTAGCACAGTACACGTAGTACGTTTATAACAAGGCTTATAATGTAATTAACATTTACCTACTGATATCTTTTGAAAGTGCACCGCTCGGTTATTTTGTGATCTCGTGAGAGCTCACATTCTGACCTATTGAAGCGTACAAACGACTGAATTTTCCACTGAAATCCTCGCTCATACACGTGTATACATTTGAGCTGCATTGTATTTAATGAGTTCTCGGTTAGCTATTTGGGTCACCTCGAATAATAAAACTGCGAGAGATTTAACCGCGAAGGTCTCTCGTAATAACACATCTATTTCACTAATTTCCTTCATTTGTTCGCCTCTCGAATCTGGCATAGTTTGAGGTACATTATGAAGTAGGTATTTTGAATAGCTGCTCGTAATTTGCCAAATAACTTCGTTGCTAGGGATGTTGTCGACCGCTTAATTGATATGTGGGCTGAGGAAATTTGGCAAATGTTTTAACACATTATAAGCACCGTCCATGTGAACTACGACGACACAAAATTAAAATAGTCGAATAATTAAAAAGTTCACGATAAAATATAGTTCCACGAAGTAAAGAATAACATACAAATATAGGCCATCGTGTCGAAATTACAGAGAACTCCTGGCAAACGTATGGATTTCAAAACAGAACAGTTTACGGTATGCGTTAAAAATTATAGCAATCATACAGTTGCTGACTCGACTCGACGATGTCGAGACTCGACGATGTGTTACTTAATCCAAACGACCTGCTTGCTACGAGGCGCTCGAGTGTGAGCTTACGTGGGATTTAACAAAACTATCACTTAGCTTATGCTCAGACCACTTTCTAGTTCCATTCGGAACATTTTAAACTAATATCTCAAAATTTGCGACGCGTTGGCGCAACGAGTACATTCCTGGCTTGCGTCGCGAGTTCGATTCCCGCAAATGACAATTTTTTAATGGGAAATACAGATGTTGATCGTCGTCTCAGCGTTTGTGCTTGAGTATTGTATATGTTTCCGGATCTCCGACACAGGAGAAAATCCTACTGGGGGCCGTTGAGTGTGAGGCGTTTATTATTTATTATTGTCGCTTAGTGTATGCTCGGGCCACTAGTTCCGTTCGGGACACCTTTGCACTCTCTACATTTCAAGGAACGAATCCTAATCCTAATTTAAGTGAGCTATAATTGTGTGAGTGTGTTTTTGGTTGAGTGCTGTCAGTGATGTCGCTCCAAGCAGGTGATAATGAGGAATCATTGAAAATCAGCGTCTCACCATTGTTTGCAATAATGTGGCAAATGCTGAGTGGCTGCCTGTATTGTTCGTAATATCTTACGCTTCAGCCTGTAATATCCCACTACTGGGCATAGGCCTCTTTCCCCATGTAGGAGAAGGATCAGAGCTTAATCCACCACGCTGCTCCAATGCGGGTTGGCGGATATATTCCCGACTATGAGTAACGATCGCTATCAGGTGTACACGATAACAACTGGGACCGACGGCTTAACGTGCTCATCGAGGCACGGTGGGGAGGCCCACACGGACTGCACAAACATCCAGACCACTGCAAACACCTGTATGGCCAATACAAACGTTTGTCATGTGCGGGGATCGAACGCGCAACCGCCAGCGCAACAGGTACAATCCATGACTGTAACCGTTGCGCCAACGCGGCGTTCGTAATATCTATGAAACCGTATTTGTGTTTTGATCTTTTAATTGTGAACAATAAAATATTTTTCTTTCTTTCTTCTTTCTTTCTAACCCGCCGTCGCCTCGTTCCAGAGGGCGAGGCGGAGGCGATGCAGCGCGACGCGGCCGCGGCGCGCGCGAGCCCGGCCGCCCGCGCGCGCGCGCCCGCCGCCTGGCTGCTGGCGCTCGCGCCGCTCTTCCTCACGTGACGTCGCGCTGCTGTCGCTTCTGCCGGAACTGCCAACGTGACGTCACTTGAAAAGCTGTGCTGCGCAACTGCGTACGTCACACGGTCACGTGCACTGCGCTGCGCACTATCTCTGTACATAGCCTATTTATAGAATGTAAATAAATGTCGGATAGTACGCTGGTTGTTTCTCTTCATAAATTACTACGATGTTTAGGTCGCCGCTTGCGATTATTGGCGCGGCGCTGGCACGAGCGCCGGTTTTACCGAACGAATTAGAACGGTCGTGTTGTGTCCCGATCTCAATATGTAGCAGCGCCTCTTTTATTTATATTTATAACGTATATTTTTGTGACATTTACAACTATATTATAATGTTTGAAATGTTAGTATATATACATGTAGCAGTTTTGATAACATCTAAATTCATAAGCGAGTATTTTAGTGTTAGTTACGTTCGATAAAACCGAGTCCCTCGTGAAAATAGCGACATAAAGTTGTGAAGTTCGCTAGTTTACTGCTAATAGCGCGGTGTTCTCGGCACGTATAAAGTATTTAGTTAAAGAAAGTTAGAAACTAATTCAATAATTTAGTTTGTTTAAATTGGATAGATAAAAGTTATAAATCATTCCGATAACATCACCAATATTTCATACCTCAATGTAGCTCAGTGTAAGCTTTCCATATACATTTAATCTTTTTAATGTGATAATATTATTTCGTTATCATTACAACAATACATAAATACTGTGATTATTAGTTATCAATTTCGAGCATCGCTACAGAATGGACATCCGGCAGCCTTGACACTAAATGCGAAACGTATGCTTCTCAAAAAATTCCCTTGTCTCATATATCTAACTGGTGGATAAGAGTTATCCGTCGATGCGTGTCCGAGGTATGTGAGCGCGCCAGTAATAGCGCTCCTGAAACAGCTCGCTATTACGAGCTCCCACGCACACACACGCACAGGCGCTTACGTTCTCACCGGATTTTATTGTAAGCCACTCGTTAATAGTTTGATTTATTACTAATTAATTGAAGATTTATCTGTGAGCATGAAATGTGACGCGACGGAATCGAGTTAAGATACTCTTGTTTCGAGGGAACCGTATCTGTTATTCTAGGACGCGGAAGTAGTAACACCCGAACGCTGTCGTGCTGGTCGCAAATACGCTCTTTATAAATACTGCTCTTAATATACGCACGACAAGCCGTGCGTCTAAATATAAATTGTGATATATGTGCGATCTTAAATCGTTTTAATGCTTCTGCAATATTTATTGTTGTCATTTTACTTATAGTTTTAAATAGGTATAAATACAATTATTGAAAATTTAAAAACAGTTACTTTTAGCGGCGTCGCTGCACCATCCTCTGGATGTTACGCTCACGGACGAAAGCGTCTTCTTGTTCTGTTACCCTTCTTAACCCTTTCCAGACTTCGGAGATTCAGATTTCAGAGGAAAACAGTAACATGATTTATTTTATTTGATTTTTTATTTTATTTGGAAAACATACAATTATTACAACATAAATCAAGTTTTCACAGAAAATTATAACACTTGACAATCCATTATAAAAACAAAAACTAAACATAAAGTAAACACAGTAATTAAACAATTAAAACAATTGTTCCCTAAATAATAATTCATGTAAACTATTCTTATATCTACTAATTTTCATGGTAAATATATCTAAACTCTCACAATGCTTATTATAATTCTTACAGGCACGTAGCAAAAACACATTTTGGCATAATTATTTTTACAACGGGGCATAAAGAATAATGATTGATTTCTCGAGTTAAGAGAAAAAAAGAATTGAAAAACATTAAAAAAAAATGATACTAATAGGTTTTAACTTTGAGGATTAACCTTAATTAATGAACTAAAATAGTTATTTTCTTGTTGAGATTGAATGTTTTTGAAGGTGTTAGCGGGTTATTAACTCCACGCGTCTCCGCAGGACACTTAGTATGGGTACTGCTACTACTTACTGAACTAAACTGAGCTGTAAGAGGTTATAAATGTCTCGTCATGTATATAAGCCATATCTCCTACGAAATACTGAAAAAAAAATTACTCTACTATTTAAACTGTTGTTCGATGGTAAAGTGCAGCCCTAATGCGACGTAATCAATATTCCAATTGTAACCCACTGAGCTATTTTCTTTTGATACAAAACAGATTTTGGTTAACTTGATTTTTTATATTATTTTTATTTTATTTTGATTTATTTGGAAAACAGACAGTGTACAGAGACTTAGTTAAAGCTAATTACATAGAAAAGAAAATAAAAATATTAAAATTTAAAAGTTTAAAAGTTTTCACATACGGTTGCTACATAAAAAAACTAGAGCTTGTACAGTAAGTAGTGACTAATATAAAACAATTGCACAGCGTTCAATTAGATAAACATATTTACAAGTTATATAGAATCACGGTAATCCATTATATGTAAACAACTGTGTCACGTGTTGTGCTATACATTACATATGTAGGTTCAGGCGTAGCGATCTGATTAGTTGTTATAGTGCGTTCTTGAAAGTCAACAGAGATTTGCTGACCAGCGTCGACTGCAACACACATGAGTTCCTGCCATTTTTGGCGTGAACTCATGTCTGTTGTGTATGTCCAGCAGTGGATTGCTATGGGCTGAAGTGAGTGAGTGTCGACGTCTGGCCGATAACATCGGGACTTAATCTTTTTGTTTTCGTATTTTTAACGTTTTGTTACATTGGAAAATTATAGTACCATACAAATTGATTATTATCACTAATAAACGGCGTGTTATAAGTATTGGCGACTTAACAATTGATAAATGTAAATCAATTACAATAATTTGATTCTTATTGCTACTTTTATTTATTGTGATTTTAATGGATATAATAATATTAATAAACTCTTGGGATCTGTATTTCTGTTGCTCGCACGACACGTTTTTGTTTAACATCAAATTAAACGACGTTTATAGACGTATAAATACGACTATCATGAAATAGAATCCGTATTTAAAATAGTAGACACATGTAAACGAAGAGAAAAGGCGCTAGGAACAGAACGGCGCGTAAATAACTCTAAATTGGACAGTTTCGTCAATTACCGCCCGAGATTGTGTTTACCCGGACCGGAGTTAGGAGAGCATTAGTTCTGTTCCCGCGCTACGTTTCCAACACAAATGCCTACGGAATCGAGGTTAATTTCCTAAAAATGTTGGCTTCAGTATCGCGAGAAATGATTCGGAAGATAATCTTGGCGTGAGTTGCGGGGCGTCTTCACAATTATATTTAAAAAAGTAATAAGAACATGAGCATCTCTCGTTGATATTGTAATTACTTTCACACGTTGTTACGTAATCATAATTAGTTTAATACTTCAGGCGGTATGCGAGTTGGCAGCTGTAGTACGATACGGCGTGCCAGAGCCGTGACGAGGTTCAGCAGAAGAGGGCTCGAGAAATAGAATAATTATAGGTATATGAATGTCATGTGATTAATAAATCTGTAACCTGTTCTGAGCACCGCGCTGGTAACTGTATGCAAACTATGAATGTTGGCACGTGACCTGTTTACTACTCGTAGGTAAACAAAAACATTTTTGTCTTAGCAATAAATCCTAAGCAAAAGTAGATAGATTTCTAATAAAGTGTGACGTGCCCGTTTTTATATTATCTGTCATTACTGATAAAATTTAGTTTTTAAGTATCGATAAATTGAGTGGATGACACATTACGACATTGTGGTAGATCTATAATAAATGACAAAAAATCGATGAAACATTGAAGGAACACCTACCATAAAATGCAAGTGATCTTGCGGTCACGGTGACGCGGCGCCTTCACTCTGACGTCGGCCGCTTGTTTGTATTGTTTCAATGAATTGACGGTAACGATGTCCTGTGCTCTTCTCAGTGCTGAAGATCACTTGAATTCTTTTTTGCCACTGGTTTGAACCGGTGAAATTAGGTAATATAAGTAGTAAAGAGCGTCAATATGTAATAAAATAAATATAAATATCTACATCACACGGTCGTCTGTTCCTAAAGTAAGCAACTTAATGCTTGTGTTATAGGTAACAGCTGACTGGTATAGCTACATTTTTTTTCGATAAACATACATATTAATACTACATATATATATTACACCCAGACTAGGGGGTGGGAATCGAACTCACAATCCCCGGAGCAAAAAGCAGGGTAACTACAAACTGCGCCAACGAGCTAGTCAGAAAAAATCTGTTGTTGCGATAACTTTATACCTTTGGGGTGATTTAAAATTAGAAACAAGATAAAGTTTGGTATTGTTGTAGTAGATAAAAAGAATTGTTAAATAATTTAAGGTCTGATTATTCACCGGACAAGGCTCGAATAGCTGTCTCATAGAACTGTACTGAAAAAGAAACATACTTTTCGTGTGTTCTTATAACATCAGTTCAGCAAAACTTAAGGTATACGCTATTCCAACGAGTTCACAAGAAAATATTTCGTAATCACGTTTCTTTTCCAAATTTCATAGAATTTTTTTGTGTCATTTCAGCCTAATTGCAACGCCATTTCCATTTTTGAAAATAAGTAAACAATATCAATTTGAATCACAGTCAATTCGATTTAAGTCTATTAAATTATACACAGTTTAATTTAGGAATATATGATTTTATTCTGAGTAGGCAACGTATGAGAACTTTAAACATATTAGTGTCATAAAAATGCCTTTGAAAATAAAAACGGTACGAAGAAAATTGTGACTGCCAACTAGACCAATTTGGTATAATAGTTCATTTCAAATATTTCTTTGTATATCTTTGTTTCAATATACCGCTAGTATAGCCGTATTGCGCTAGTTAAAGAAACAATTTTCGTTTATATGAGTTTTTTGAAGCAGTCAATTTTTCAGTAGGCAATTCGAGCCAGTCTTTGGCTTCTGCTGTTAATTACGGCACGCCTGGTGGACCCAAATATTGTTTATATTTCCATTCCCCTCAAGCTGTACTGTCACGGCGAGTATCATAAGCAACTATACGTAACAAAATGAATTGTAACGACATTTTCTTCTCAAAAAGTTAAAAAAAACATAACGAAATGAAAGGAATCTTTACTTTTTCGGTTTGGGACAATGCTGTGACGTACGAGGTCTATTAGGTTTAATTAGAAGTAAATTTTCTCTTAAATTATCCATAGGTACGATAATTATAATGAATTGCGAATGAGCAAAGGTGTCCTTAAGAGACAAGGTTTAGGGCTTAATATGTCTTGTAGATACACTCCGAGCTGGCGGATGGTATAAAACGTCGATTATCCAAATATATATGTTCAGCTGCTCGAAAATAAATTGCGCGTCTGGTAGTTGGTATTTGAAGCTAGTTTTAAAATACATTATAGGGGTATAAATAAATCAGCTTTGATAAAGATACCCGTGTGTGACACGTTTATATGACCTGGAAGAGTTCGGTCACCGCTTTCGGTATCGGTCGTCACGCTCAGATCAAAGCAGCTCTGATAAAAGTCCTAACTCCTGAATAAAGTACTGAAATCTACTACTTTTATTTGAAATTAGTCAATGTCAACAAAATATTTATAGATATTGGATTCCTTGGCATCTGCGGCGATCAAATATTTCCTGGCAAAATTGTTACAGATATTTACGTAAAGCGGAAATTTGAAGCATTTTAATAAAGCAAAATAATGCGAATAGGTATATTCTAAAATTTTCGATTCATTTGAAATTGAAGGTCTCATGCTGTGGCGGTAAAAATTTTATTCAAACATTTTTGGCGTCTTTTAAGACTAAAGCAAAAGTAATCGTAATTTGAAGTGTCGTTTGTTTAAAGGCAAAATATATTTTTTTGACAAAGCCAGCCCTGCGGTCACCAACCCGCCTGCCCAGCGTGGTGAGTATGGGCAAAACACATGAGTTCATGTTATATTGGCGTAAACTTGTGGAGGCCTATGTCCAGCAGTGGACTGTATGCCTATACAGTATTACAGCCTTGTAATGATGATGATGATGATATATTTTTTTTAATTCTGATTTTCTAACTAAAGTCCGAGAATTTTGATGCCGACGCGCTCGTTGCGCTGGCGATCACATGTTCAATCTCCGCACACGACAAACACTTGTATAAGCCAAACAGATCTCGTGGTCTAGGAAATTGAGCATTTGTTTTATGAGTTTCTGGACATAAGAGCAAAACTTTGTAGGGATCACGAATTCATTAGTTAACAAACACTTTCGTATACGATATTAGTAATTAAATTGTCCGAATAATTGTTTGAACAGTACAGTACTACACTTATTCAGAGAACTGTTTCAGGCTGAATCAATAAAAAAGTCTTGAGGACCAGTGTCTGACTGAGCGCGTCAACAATATCATGTATATATGCAAAGTTTCGTAAATGTTATTAAAAAATAAATTTACCGAGTAGTAAACACCTGTATCCTTCACACCATCATTGACTTTTATTTATTTATTTATTTATTTAAAGCGCCACCAACAGAATCATATATAGTACAAACATAATATATATAGTAGCCTTAGGTGCTATATAAACATATGATTCAACTTAAAGGTAGCTACAGCATGCATAGTAATTATTCAAGTCGACGCTGAGTGAAATTAAAAACTACATCATCTTAAAGTAACTAATAGTACACAAAACAAATAAAAACTAATCAAACAAAAGTAACAATAAAGAACTTTATATTAATTAAAAAAAAGAATGATGGAAAAAAGCAGTACAATAAATTATAATTAGAATCTGGCTAGCCAAGAGTTTTTAGTACTTTATCTTTGAAATTTGGCAGTTTGTCTTTAAATATATCAATTGAGTTATCCTTATCAACAAAATGTTTGTATAAATTACTTAATCTGGGTATCAAAGAGTGACGACCAAGATTGGTTCTTCAGAATCGGTGGGTGAAGAGTGGAACAGGGTAGCGCGGTGTTCGGATGGGAACCTTTAAAGAGATTTGGCCCAACAACTCTGAGTTGTTCGATGTACCGTTTACGAGCTTGTGCAAAAAGACCATGTCGTGAATTTTGCGTCTATCTGACAGTGAGAGCAATTTGAAGGTTTTGATACGAGTACAATAAGGTGATCTTTTATGTTTTCCAATGGAATAGAATTGGGTAAATCGCCTCTGTATGCTTTCTATACGATCTTTATGTACCTGATAGCTAGGGTTCCATATCACCGTGCCATACTCAAGTTTGCTTCTTACTAATGTTGCGAACAGAGTTTTAATGGTGCTGAGTTTTTTGAAAGGCTTAGCATTTCTGATCACGAACCCCAGCATTTTACGTGCCAATCTACAGATGTTTTCGATATGCACATTAAAACGTAATTTTGCATCTATAGTTATCCCCAGATCCCGGACAGATTCAACCCGCTGCAGTGGGCAGTTGTTAATAGTGTATTTTCTTTCTATTACAGAGCGTTTGCGACTAAAACTGATATATGAACACTTGGAGGGATTTAGATCCATGCCATTTAGTTTGCACCAACTAGCAATTCTATCTACGTCTTCCTGAAGGGAAAGAGCGTCGTTATCTTTCACAATCTGCTTTACTAGTTTTAGATCATCCGCAAAGATTAAACACTTAGAATTAAGTATACAATCCGTGACGTCATTTATAAAAATGTTGAATAGAAGTGACCCCAATATAGAACCCTGGGGGACACCTGACAATGCGTTATATAACTGGGAAGAATATCCTTTTATAGCTACATAAGATTTTCTATCGACAAGATACGATGATAGCCACGACAGGAGCGATCCACCGAGTCCAAAAGACGATAGTTTTTTTATTAACAGTTTATGATTAACTCTGTCGAAGGCCTTTGAGAGATCGGTGTAAATAGCATCTACTTCTAGTTTAGAATCAACGGCGGCTGTGACGAAATTTATGAAATTTGATAAATTTGTGACAGTTGATCTAGAACTAATAAAACCATGCTGAGCCTCAGAAAGCATATGCAGTACATGGCGTGAGAGTATTGGGTGCACGAGAGACTCGAAAACCTTCGACAGAGCTGACAATATTGAAATTGGCCTGTAGTTGGTAATGTTATCGCGACCACCCTTTTTGTAGATTGGCACTATCCTTGCTCGTTTCCATAAATCCGGGAATGATCCAGTGCACAATGATTTGTTAAATATCGTGCAGACTGGCTTTGATAATGAGATAGCACATTTGTTAATAAGTAATGGGGGGAGCTCGTCTGGGCCAGCCCCCTTGCTCGTATCAAGTCTTTTTAATTTTATAATAACTTCCTTCACGGTGATATTAACATGACAGAGGGAGTTTTCTGAATTGGAAGGTACATACGTATTGGCGTAGGGAGGATCATTAGTATCGTAGACTGAGGCGAAGTAATCAGCGAACATGTTGCACAGGTTGGGGCCATCAGTAGCGACCTTATCATTATAAACCATTCTGGCTGGATACGTGTTAGTTGATTGTTTTAAATTTTTTAAATGAGTCCAGAAATATTTTGGATTCTTTGTCAGATTATTTTCGATTCAATCAATCAATCATTACAGCCTATACAGTCCACTGCTGGACATAGGCCTCCACAAGTTTACGCCAAAAACAACGTGAACTCATGTGTTTTGCCCATAGTCACCACGCTGGGCAGGCGGGTTGGTGACCGCAGTACTGGCTTTGTCACACCGAAGACGCTGCTGCCCGTCTTCGGCCTGTGTATTTCAAAGCCAGCAGTTGGATGGTTATCCCGCCATCGGTCGGCTTCTTAAGTTCCAAGGTGGTTGTGGAACCTTGTTATCCCTTAGTCGCCTCTTACGACACCCACGGGAAGAGAGGGGGTAGCTAAATTCTTTAGTGCCGTAGCCACACAGCATATTTTCGATTGATTCAATGTAACTATTGTAGCACTCCCCGATTAGATTATTACATTCGGTTCTTAAGGATTGAAACTTCAATATGTCTAGAGGATTTTTATAAATCTTGACTTTTAATCTATATTTATTTTTGAGTTTCAACAACGAAGTAAGTTTATTATTATACCATACGGGAAATCTGATGTTTCTGGCTTTCGTCTTCGGTATGTGTTTAGCAATAATTGAGTTTAGTCTATCATAAAATATCGTAAGCATACCATTAACACTGTCGCAATTTTGAAATAGATCTAACCATGGCGTGCTGTTCAAATCCTTTGAGATAGCATCGTAATCGGCTTTATAGAAATTATACTTTTCCACAACTTTTTCATTAATGTTAGATATCATACCTAGCTTTAGGCTTATAAGTAAAGGTGGATGGTGATTATCGACTGTGCTGATGGGGTTGGGAGTATTGTTGACTGTAATTTGGGCGTTGTTCGATAAGACCAGATCAAGTATTCTGTTATTAGTGTTGGGTATGGAGTTAAATTGTTTCAGATCGTGTTCTTCAATAAAGTCCACGAAGGTGGAATCCAGACAACAACTACACGATGGATTTAAGTAGTTTAATTCCGGCAATTTGGACCATGATAGACCACTCATATTAAGATCTCCTATAATAAGCACGTGTTTGTTGGTGTTGATAATTTTGGAGGTATTTGAAAGGAAATCATTGAGTGTATCTTTTTTAACGGGTGGTGGCAGATACACAGAGCAAATGGCTAAGTGGCTTGGCTTATTTTGAACGAGTATTTCTACTGTCACCCACAGGTCTTCGCATTTGCTCTACCACTGTGATACCCGATTAGATTTAAGGTTGTTATTGACTGCAATCATGACGCCACCTCCATTCTTTAACCTATTAATATCTGTTTGTTCCCTATCTCTCCGATACCCATTGTAGCGGCCATCGATAAACTCTCCATCTAAAACCCCATCGTTGAGCCATGTCTCAGTGAATATAAGGATATCATAATCATTACATAAAATATTAAGTTTTACATCTTGTGTTTTACTCTTGATTCCCCTAACATTTTGGTAATATATTTTTAAATTATCGTATGCTAACAGTATCGTAAAAATAGACTAGACACCAAATAAAAAACAAAAAAAAAAAAAAAAGATAGCTGCATCAAGATTTTAACTGTTCCAGCTGTTCGATACTTCTCACAGCGATGTGTTCGGAGTCGACCGATTTCCTCAGAAAGACACGTCCATTCTTTATCCATACAAACTTATAGTTTAATTTCTTAGCTGTTGACCTGGCGAGTGCGTGTATTTTCTTCAATTCTGGGGTTAAGTGATCAACTACATAAATTGGTCTTTTATCACCTCCTATTCCAACATGACTCGTGTTTAGTTTATCCTCTTTGTTTTTCATGTTAAATTTAATAACTCCGGCTAGAACTGTGTCTCGGATACCTGGACTCGAGAACTTGACAATGACAGATCGCGGGCGCGCATTTTCAGGATTTAACTTAGCGATTCTGGTGCATTTATGAATGTCGGCGTCCATAATGCTGCTGCCGGTTGCTTTGCCAATTTGTTGAATGATGTTTGGGAGGTTTTCGGCTTTATGCTCCGGCAAACATTTTATCTCCAGGTTACACATTCTCGAGTGTTGCTCCATTATACCTAGTCTGCTGTTGAGGTCTTTAACTGTAGATTTAAGTGTTTCGTTTTCCTTTTTTAGTTCCTTAATCTGGGTTAATTTTCCTTGTAACTCGTTTTTTAAGTCTTCGTATTGGTTATTAATAAAATTCACGGAATCTTTTATCTGGTTTATTTCGTTAACCATTTCTTTAGTTTTATCTTCAAGTATTTTCGTTCAGTTTTTTTCCATTTTCACCAGTAAGATATCTAATTCTTCCCTTATTAGTTGCTTGACGTTTTCGATCGCAATGAGTTCCTGTGTCTGGGATTGAGACGATGCCTGCGTGCGCCTCAGCATGATATTGGCCGATGGACTTGTATCGAAAGGCATGTCAGCCGGGGCACGCACAGGCGTATTAGTATTGTCTCCCCTTGGTTGTTTGGGGCGACAGGAAGGACACATCCATTCGGATTTGAACTCATTGGTGAGCTCCTTGAATTTTTTGCCTGGCGCATTGATGCAATCAAAGTGATATTTCAGGCCACATGTAACGCATTTAAGTTGTTCAGCCGTTGAGAGGTCGTTTAGACAGGCAGCACATTTCTTAGCTTTAGGTATTTTTGTGCTCATATTGAACTCCTATGATGTTCTTGTAAGTTGTAGGATAGGTAGGCGCCGTTTTATACTACACGTCCGACGAAACCTGAAGATTTGTTTAGACAAATGTGCGCATATACGGTGTTGCCTTAATTTTTTTTCAGGCGCCCCGCTCACACTGCACGCTGGATGAATGTTATTAAGGTTGAGGGTACACAAAAAAATCTTGTTTGTCACTGTTTATTTGAGTGTTATTGTTAGCAGATTATTTATTTTTCTATTGTTTTAGGAGTGATATTGATCGAATAGTGCGCAATAACAGGGCTTGAGAAGTTCGATGTAAGTTTTTGTTGACACTCACTTGCACTGATACAACTTCGTAATTAAACGTACTTCCCCCTAATTTCACACTGAGACAGCATTTATACTTAGGCTTTAGAACTATATTAACACTTTATGAACACTGTTTTATTATTTACGCTATGAATTTAATTGTAATAACGAACAAAATACGGAAATACTTCGCGCGACTTGACGTTGACGTATCGTGACTTAATGTTGTATTTCTTTAGTGTTAATTATTTCTAAATAAGGCATCGATCTTTTTTGAAATTTTTGTTGGTTAAAAATACCTATACTGTTTACATAAACATAGAACAATAACCCTAAAGACGCGAAATCAAACTCGAAGTCACTTTATTGCGAATGAAAGATTCAAATGAAACTAAATGTAAAAATCCGCTACAAATATTTTAAATAGCTCTTAATACGTTAAAAATGTAAACAGCTCTTTGTGTTGAGCTCTTATAGAATTCGTCAAACTTAATATGACTGAATGCATAAATAGTTCTTCAAGAGTCAAAGCGGACTTCATCCACTCAAAGAAATCCTTTTGAAAACTTAATCGACTTTGTGAAGAAGAAACGCAGAAACTCGACAAAGCTTTGTGGTCACCTCGGCGTCTTTGTGCCGGCATTAGACTTTATTCACTATTTATATTTAAAAATCGTTTGTATTTATTCCATTACTGATAAAGCTGTTATAATTTTTTTATATTACTGTGTAGGCAAACAGCATACGCCCACTTAATGGTAAGCAGTTACCGTACCTTAAAGACGCCCGCAACACCAAGCGCGTTGCCGACCCTACCGCCGACTCTCGGCAGGAGCCCTGGCTACCTCCCTCACCACAGAAACAACACTGCTTGAAAGCAGTATTATTTAGCTGTGATCTTCTGTAAGGTCAAGGTAATACCCCAGTCGGGCTGCCCCAGATTTTGAGGAAGATATATCATTGCCCTATCTAATGACATCAACGTAAATTGAAATATTCAACAGATTAAAATGATATTAATATGAAGGTTGTCGAGCCACCTGGTCACCGGTCACCGGTCGCCGGTCGCTAGCTGAAGTCTTATATAATTACATCGACCAGTAATACAACGTAGGTCGAATTAAAAATAGTCAAGTAAATACGCATTATTAGATATAACTTTAAAAGTACTCAGTAGATCTCAATCAAATTTAAAGATTTATGTCATTTTAAGGGTCCACATAACACACACCACTTTTTAATTATTATGTAAAAGAAAAAATACAATCGAATTGAGAAAAAAGGAGAAGGCTCCTTTTTTGGAAGTCGGTCAAAAAAGTATATGAAATGTACACGCGTGCTAGTGTTATTTGTTTCTTGATGGCGCTAATTCTTGTTTATCTGTTGTACAAAGTCTCATTCGGAAAAGTTTCGAAAATATATTTAAATACAAATATAATTATGATAAAAATGTTAATAAATCGAACACGAGTATTACCTGATGTTATCACACAAAGAATTATAACGGTTAATGTTTGTGATATCATAAACTAGTTGCGGTAGTAGAGAGGTAAAGCGAGGTCTCATTCCTATACCAGTGAGAGTTATTTGTGTCAAAGACGAGTTTTAATATATGAGCGTCGAGTTGCGCGGTGGTCTGAAGGCGTAGGTCGCGGGGCGCGGGCGGGGGCGGGGGGAGAAATTCTCGCTAGAAAAACTTCTCACATCGCTGGAAAATAAAAAGGTGCAGCTGTAATTCATGATTCTCTTTGATATAGATATTTTACTGAATCGAATTGACTGCGATCGACTGAATGTATATGAGAACCGCTTGTGACAATTAACTAATTAATTTACTAAAATCTGTTGAGATACTTTCACAGATTGTCGTCCGTCTTGTCTACTGTAGAAATAGCGATTAATGAAAAGAAGTATCCATAGGATAGCAAAAATTGCCGTAAAACTGTTAGTATTGTGATAGTCCTGTCCTGCAACGAAGATCAGGTCGATAGCTCGGTAAGTTTAAAGCATAAACTGCAAAGTAGAGAATCAGACGCAGTGAATGGCTCCAGCTGTAAACTGAAGAGTTTCTTGCATATCGTTCTCTGCAGAATCTCCATTTCGAATCGATGGTCGCTTCACATAATATAATATAATTAACTGACCCCGCAAACGTTATTTTGCCATTTATGTTATTAATCCCCTTAATCCCCTCATAACTTATGGGTATGAAAAAATGGATGTTGGCCAATTCTCAGACCTACCCGATATGCACACAAAATTTCATTAAAATCGCCCTAGCCGTTTCGGAGAAGTATTATAACTAATATTGTGACACGAGAGTTTTATATTACATAAGATAACTAACTATTGTCAAATTAGTAAGAACGAGTATAATTATTCAAATGACGATTCAAAACAGGTTTTGAAGCCTTCTTGAATGTTGAAGGTGAAGTTACGGCACGAGCCGACTGTAGCATTTCGTTCCATCGCTGCTCCGTAGGGTTTGTTTCGGAAACGGGCGTCTCGGGCGCTCGTAGCGCTCTCGGAGCGCGCGAAATATTTGCGTAAACGCTTCGGCATAAGCAGTGGATATGCTCGTTGTTTAACGCTTTATACTTCTAAAAGAACTCATTTTGCTTGTCCTTTTATAAAATATAATCGTTTTATAAGAAAACGCATTATTCTATTCATTTCACTATAAAAATGAATGTAGGTAATTAAACCAATTCCCACGAGGGTTGTACATTATATTTCGGAATTATGAAAGCATTATAAGTCGATTTAGTCGAAGCCATTTCCTAGTCGTCGGTATCTTCTAAAAGAATCGGTAACCATAACTCAAGCTATTACCATGACAATGGCCGCGGGAGCCGCAACAATTCCTGCCCATTGAGCCGACTCCGCTCGTTATACGGAATAAATAAAGTGGGAAGACCCTCGAAGGCTGAGCGTTTCTTTGCCGATATAGGATTACAACTAAGTGAACCAAACTGCGCTGTACCGCAGTAAGAATAAGGATCAGGCTGAGCGCAGGGTCACGGCACCGGGCGCTGAATCTCGAGAGGCGCTATGACGACGTAATTGCTTATAGCCCTTTATGTTTAGCATTATTCGCTGATAGCATTGTCGTGCCTCACCGATGCTTGAACGTAATTTGTTCGGCGCGATTCGCGTGTCGACTGAGTCATTGTTGAAATTAAGCTGCCTTTGTCGACCGAAGGGTCTATTAGCGTTCCGGCGTGTAGTTAACTCATAAAGTACAAGTCCTCATTAAACTTTTTCCGCCTCGGCTTTATTAAGACGTTTAGCGCTCGCTATGTTAACACAAAGCGGCTCAAAAGTCTAAAAGAAAACGCCGTGGGTTGCGCGTAAATCCGAAAATCTCAAGGTGAACGTAATTACTGGGCACGTAATGTGTTAAAACTGTGCACTTCGTCGTTACAGCTTTCTAATTAGACCTTTAGTCAGTTAAGTTTTTTTCATATAGGTATTAAATTAATATCTTGTGATAAGATGCTTTAAGAATAAATAGTGAAATAATATACCTATTCAAAATAAAGATCTCGACAGCTCCTGTATTTGTATTGTTAGTGATTGATTTTTTCTTCACAAAATTTTTGGGATTCGTTTAATTTGAGACCCTGTTCGTTACAAGCTGTTGTGAAATTTTTAAATTAGGGTTATTACCCTTTAATTTTCCACATAAGGAAGATGAATATTTTTCTTTCATTCCAAGAGGGATAAACCTCGACTACGCCCAGTTTTATCAAAACTATTTTTGAAAAACATTTTATGATTAGGGAAGAGGTACTTATTTTTTGAAGTAATAATAATTTTTTTATACGTGTCCTCAAAATTTAAAATATCCTTTGAAATACTTTAATAATAACAACATACACTGATGTTCCTCTATGTAACTCCTAAATATTCTGCACAATTGTAAAAGGTTTACATTAGAAATCCAAACGTACAACGTAGCGTGTACGTGCGTCATGCGGCGCTCACTCGCGTAAGGAGAACTTTATTGACAATAAAATAGTGCATTTGTTGCAATCGTGCAGTAATAGCGGAGCGCGGCCGCGACCCGCAGGCGTCTGCGGAGCGATCGCTCCCGAGCTCGCAATAAAGTTCCGATATCAAAAATCGAGTGTCGAATGCGACCGCTTCGAAAAATTGTCCTCGTAAAACGAGCGCTGCGGCGGGCGCTGGCCGCCGACTTTATGACGGCTCGCGCTACTCACACGATGCCGCGCTCAGACTTAGATATAAAGCTCCCGCAGGCGGTGGTCGCTTGCGACTTGTACGCTTACGTTCACTCCACACTTTATTTTACTCACTGCGGCTAAAACAACACAAATAAATCGCGCAAATTGCAGATCTGTAAGACTGAGAGCCGCCGACTCGCTCGACGAGTGATTTAGGTTCGTTACGAGTTAACGTTGAACCGCGCGAGTCTTTCACCGAGTTGAATAATTTATGCCCGAATATTTTAGAATTATGCAACAGTATCGCTCGCGACATAGCATTACATAAACTGTCTGCTGCGAACTAGAAGCTAGAACATTTTTGTATCGAAAACACCATGCTTGTAGCAGTAAAGCAAGTTTGACGTCAAGCAGAGTACGCACGGGTTCGTTGTTAAAAATAATAATGTTAGATGCCTCAAAAAGCACTATAGTTACGTAATGAGCACATTATTACTGCGTGTTTCTAAACAAGAGCTCGTTCGAGTTCCAGTTACAATTAGCTCAGCAGCAGCGCCAGGGATTAACACCGAGTTGACGGAAATTTTAAATTGTTAGTTAAAAATAAACGAAACCCTTAACTGAAAAATATGCCCCGCTGTGCCCGCGCTCACACCCGCGTTGATTTAAGGAAAAATGTACATTAAAATATTATATAGCAAACCGGTAAATTTACTATTCCACACAAAAATAATATTTGAATTCGAACGAGCACTTCATAAAATTAGCGCAATTAAACAAAAAAAAAAAAAAACGAATAAACTTTTCAGTTTTATTTATCTACACTACACTACAAATAAATAAAATTGGAGTGGCTGTTTGTAATATTAAAATAACCGCTTTTTACTAAATTCATATGAATGTATAGACGGTACATATACCAAAATAACGTTTTTTACAATTTTCGTCTGTCTGTCTGTCTGTCTGTTTGTTCCGGCTATAATCCCTGAAATGGCTGGAGCGATTTTGACGGGACTTTTACTGGCAGGTATAGCTGGTGTAATAAGGAGTAACTAAGCTAAGCTACTTAAGCTACTTTCATTTTATAGCTCAACGAACTAAACAATAATATTTTTTGTTAAATTCCACGCGGACGAGGCCGCGGGCACGGCTAGTATTAAAAGAAATTACAATGTGGTACATGCTTATATATTAAATACTAGCTGCTGCACGCGACGTCGTCTGCGTGAACGCTATACAGCACCAAAAATACCTACGATTATACCTTTTAAAATAACATTCATTTACCCGTTTCTTCTTTACATTTCATATCTACAGAAAAATCTCATAGATGGCGCTGCTTTAAAATTGTCTTTTCTACTTATATTCATTTAATTATGTTTATCGGCTTAGTTACTTGTATTACGTGATTTTTATAGTGTAAAGCTAGCTTATATAGCATGGTTATTAACATAATAACAACAATACAGTAATACCCCGACTTACGCTACCTCGACTTACGCGAATTGGGAGTTACGCGATTTAATTTTCTCGTCTATTCGTTTTTTGTTTGAACGCCGCGCAGTCAAAGTCAAGTGGCGGCATTTGTTTCTGACTCCCCCCACCCGCATTGTTATTCGTTCAGTTTACAACAGGCACAGACGTGTAGTGCGGAATCGGCGCGTAGGTACTTATGTTACGATTTTGTGTTTTTTGGGAATCGACAGTCAGATCAATTACGAAAAATACCCCGCAAAACTGTACCCCGACTTACGCGAATTCGACTTACGCGGATAGCGCTCAGTCCCACCTATCGCGTAAGTCCGGGGTATTACTGTATTCAAATATGCGTCGTTAGATTACACGTTGTTACAGAATGCGTTGAGGAAATAAAGGTTCACTGCTCGTTTCCGGTAGGTGATAGCATGATAATATGTAGCCTATATGATGACGCGACTTCTTAATAATATTCGTGCCAAATTTGAAGTAAATCCACGTGGTACTTTTTGAGTTTATCCTGGAAATACATACAGACAAACAGACAAAAATTCTAAAAACTATATTTTTGGCTTCGGTATCGATTGTAGATCACACCCCAAGTATTCTTTTAAAAAAATATTTAATGTACAGTTTTGACTTTCCTACTATTTTGTTATATGTATAGATACATATACTCTTAAAGTAGTTACAGCGTGTGCTTTAGACAATAAAGTCGCCTGTCTATTCTAAAAATTATAACTATTTAAAGTTTAAGAAAAAAAAAAATACAAAATATAGAACTAAATAACTATTACTATTAGAAATTCTTATTAATACAAGATAGCTTTAATTTTTTCTTAAATGTTAGTAGGTTATCTGCAAAGACGTGTAATGACTCGTTCTTAGCTGTAAATTTACTGTAGAGTCTACTTAGTCTAGGTATGAGGGAATAATAATATTAGTGTAGATTTTTTTATGTATATATAATTGAAAGTTACATTGTAATTGAAATAATGTACGACGCGAGCAACAATTTAGAAATCCTAACAAAATTGCAATTGAAACTAACTGACGTCAAAACCCTACTTATATGGACTCCACACCAATATAAAGTTCGCTCGCTACTCACTCGATATGACTGCACTCCGGTATCGCAAACATCAACTTTATACCGCTTTGAAGATTCTGATATCTCATATGCACTGTAAGACAGAAGCAAGGTTTCTTATATGAGAAACATAAGCAACATAGTATTCTTGGTTCTAAAGTATAAATACAATGGTTTGAACGAAGTGGTTATATTACGAGTTTATAGATTTATTGTTAACTGTTATCCCACAGAGCTTTGATCGTTTTGTACGTTTTGGAAACGGGATCATATAAATCAGTTAGTAAATCAGGAGTTTGTTTAAATTCTTTCCATTCCGCAGCGCATTGTCCGCGGACACGTTGTGTTTGCATCTCTCAGCTCCATATCATGTTGACAGTATATTTTTCATGCGCATTGTTCTGTCTGCGCGAGATGTCTGAGTGTGCGAGGCAAACAGAACGCGAGCTCGCGCACACCTGTTGACGATGACTGTTCGCTGTTTGCTGACTCTATCATTGACTCAATGGGCGAATGAGCAACTGTGTGTGTTGTATTTGTTATGTGGCTTAGAGGAAACTTAGGACTAGTATTATTGTTGTAGTTTGAGTGGCTATGTTCATAAATGTAAAGCAAATAATATTGTATAGCCTTTAATAATGTTGTCTGCGGTTTATGTAATGACTCAAACAAACATCTTTCTCTTAACTCAGGGTTAGTTCAAGCAGCTAAGGATATATAATTGTGTTTGCTCGCAAACGAAAAAAAAACCGACTTCAATTACATCGACAAGTAATACAACGTAGATCGACGAAAAAATAGTTAAGCAACTACGCGTTATCAAAGATTACTCAAAAAGTAGTTATCAGATCTCGATAAAATTTATATGTGACCACATGATAAACATCAGCTTTCGAGTAAATTAAAAATTATCAAAATCGGTACACCCAGTAAAAAGTTATTGCGGATTTTCGAGAGTTTCCCTCAATTTCTATAGGATCCCATCATCAGATCCTGGTTTCCTTATCATGGTACTAAAATAAAGATATCTTCTTTCCAACAAAAAAAGAATTATCAAAATCGGTACATCCAGTAGAAAGTTATGCAGTATAATACAACGTAGGTCGACGAAAAAAGCGTCAAGTAAAAACGCATTATTAGATATAACTCAAAAAGTAGTTGTTAGATCTCAAATAAATTTAAATGGGACCAATTGGCACACACCACCTTTCGATTCAAACAAAATTTGTCGAAATCGGTCTACCCGGTCAAAAGTTCTAATGTAACATACATAAAAAAAAATACAGTCGAATTAAGAACCTCCTCCTTTTTTGAAAGTCGGTTAAAAATTGTGTTAACTTGTAAACTGTACCTATCTACGAAGTAAATAAATCATAAATATTTTACCAGCAAAAGATAGCGATAAAATTTAACTGTTGTTATTGTATACATATATTTAACTGTTATTAGTTATCTTATTGAAGAGCAGCACAGCCGAATGTATCTTGCTTGAAACTTTTAGCTGGATGCAGCAGCAGCCAGCAGCCTGTGCGGGGAAACATTTCAATCTTACAGTAATGTATTAAATAACACTGCTTTCAAGTAGTGCTATTTTTCTGCGGTGATTAATGTCGGTAGCGATGCTTCAGCTATTGCACGTCCGTACCTACGGTAACCTCCTACCATCAGGTGAACCATAAACCTAGTTTGTAGCTTTTGTACAATAAAAAAAAAAAACTGTGATTTTCAAAGCTACTACTTAAATTCATTAATTTATATACTTTCATGACCTCCAATATTAAAAAGAGTACAAAATATTCTGCCAGCATCGCTTAAGTTGCAGAAATCAGGACGGAAATTCATTAATTTATTTTAAAAATCGTAAATAATAGTCAGTTGTTTAACCATACTCCACGCAGAGAATATAAAATTGAATTTTGCAATACACACAACTATGCTATACTAGTCATATTTATACATAACTGTAATTGGATATTCATCCAAATTTTACTGTGAATTTATTACATTTTTTCAACATTTAATTGTAAAAATAGTATACTACCTACTTTACATTCGTGTGTGTAATGCGGAAATATAGCAACGTTTTAGTGAAATACAAACACGAGAGATCGTTTAAATTTGTGTTCGCGAACCGAGCAAATATTGCTGTTATTGCGTGTTACAATATTTACCTTCCAATATATTACTAGTTACAGATTCATATTTTGGTCTTTGCATCTGAAAACATGCACATACATAGTGTCGGTCGTAACGTAAATAGTGGAGTAATTTCTCTCTGTCTCAAATGTACTGACATTACTTATTACTTCAAATAAGCTTCAAATAGTATTGACGATCAAATGTATTAAATCTCAATAACTCAATATATTAAGATGGACAAGTTTTTTAAAGAGCAACTGCAGAGTTGTTTTGGCGATTTTTCTTTGCAGGATTCTGATTCGGTGGTAGTTTCATATTATACACAATTACTTTCATCATCATTTCAGCTCACGGACTGCTGGGCAATAGCATCCCCTAAAGATTGCCACGACGATCGGTCCTGCGCAGCACACGTCCAGCGGCTTCCCGTGACCCTGACCAGATCGTCGGTCCACCTCGTGGGACTGCTAACGCTGCGGCGCACGGTACGCGGTCGCCACTCGAGAAACTTTCCACCCCATTGGTCATCAGTTCTTCGAGCTATCTCATTACAGCCTATACAGTCCACTGCTGGACATAGGCCTCCACAAGTTTACGCCAAAAATAACGTGAACTCGTGTGTTTTGCCCATAGTCACCACGCTGGGGAGGCGGGTTGGTGACCGCAGTACTGGCTTTGTCGCACTGAAGACGCTGCTGCCCGTCTTCGGCCTGTGTATTTCAAAGCCAGCAGTTGGATGGTTATCCCGCCATCGGTCGGCTTTTTAAGTTCCAAGGTGGTAGCGGAACTGTGTTATCCCTTAGTCGCCTCTTACGACACCCACGGGAAGAGAGGGGGTGGCTATATTCTTTAGTACCGTAGCCACACAGTACAGTAGTCTTCGAGCTATGTGCCCTGCCTATTACCACTTCAGCTATGCGATCCTTCAAGCAATGTCGGTTACCTTGGTTCTCCTACGGATCTCCTCATTTCTGACTCTGTCACGCAGGAAATACCGAGCATTGCCCTCCCCATCGCCCGCTGAGCAACTTTGAGCCTTCTTATGAGGTAAAATGTCATCACTGGCAACACACACTGGTTGAAGACTTTCGTCTTCAGAGACTTTTGTTTTGTTTTGACAATTACTTTACCTAACACTATTTGATTCAACCTTTAACACCCCACTGCTGGGCACAGGCCTCTTTGTCCACGTAGGAGAAATGTCGGAGCTTAATCAACTACGTTGATCCATTGTAGGTTGGAGAATATATTTGCGTCTAAACACACGCAGATTTGTCGTTGAACACTAGCAGAATTATAATCTGTAAAATAATGATACCAAATACTACTAACCTATTTGGCAAATAAATTTTTAATTTTAATTCTGATTAGTTGGACAGGAATTTAGTCGCATTATTTGTCTGGAGAGTTAGGACACCAAAACCGAATCAAAAAACATTATTTATTCTTTCAAACAAAGAAAGCGTATACAGCGTCTCTACATACGTCAGTTAAAGCATTATAATACATTGTGCAGACCGGAAATTTGATATGGGGTTTGAAGGGAAGGGTCTTCAAAAGCTGTACATGTAAAAAGCGTTATAGGACCGTAGAGATGTCGAGATATTTACTTTTTAGAGAAATGCTTTGTGTACGTATCAATTTTATCTAATGTAGGGAATGGGATAGTTGAAATTGATTTTATCACATTCAATGCACTTATCTTGCTTAATAACGATACAGATTAGAAGATGATTCACAAATCAAAATAAAACACAAGCGGTTAACTTTAAGTATTGCGGACGAGTACACTGACACCGTCTATAAAATCTTTAATTAAAAAATTGATAATTTTTATTAATATCCAAAAAATTATCCTAATCAATCCCTAAAATTATTATGCCTAAAAGTTAGAATCTGAAAAAAAAAAGAAATGGAAAAAAATAATAGAAATGTGTTTACAAGAAATGTAATTTGATTATTACAATTAAAATACGTTTAATTACAATAATATGTTTTTGGTTCCTAAATCTTGTCACTATTGTTACGTAGGATTAATATTTTAGGGTGCTGTGTGGCTACGGGTGCTGTGTGGCTACGGCACTAAAGAATTTAGCCACCCTCTCTCTTCCCGTGGGTGTCGTAAGAGGCGACTAAGGGATAACAAGGTTCCACAACCACCTTGGAACTTAAGAAGCCGACCGATGGCGGGATAACCATCCAACTGCTGGCTTTGAAATACCCAGGCCAAAGACGGGCAGCAGCGTCTTCGGTGCGACAAAGCCCGTACTGCGGTCACCAACCCGCCTGCCCAGCGTGGTGACTATGGGCAAAACACATGAGTTCACGTTATTTTTGGCGTGAACTTGTGGAGGCCTATGTCCAGCAGTGGACTGTATAGGCTGTAATGATGATAATGATGAATATTTTAGGTTTTGGTTCTTTATCTAAATGTTGCACAAAATACTTTTAATCAGATCTGAAATCAACTAATTTTTGTTTGTCTTTTGGTCGTAAATTAAAGAACCCGATTGTGGTATTAACTTTTAGAGCGGAAAACAGTAAAAACTAAAATAAAATGGATTCCAAAAAACTAATGAAAAAAAAAAACTTTTTCTAACCGATACTTCATCATTACAGCCTATACAGTCCACTGCTGGACATAGGCCTCCACAAGTTTACGCCAAAAATAACGTGAACTCATGTGTTTTGCCCATAGTCGCCACGCTGGGCAGGCGGGTTGGTGACCGCAGAGAACCGATCCTTATTCATTCAATAATTGTGTTTGCTCGCAAACGAAAAAAAACCGACTTAAATTACATCGACGAGTAATACAACGTAGATCGACAAAAAAATAGTCAAGTAACTACGTGTTATCAAAGATTACTCAAAAAGTAGTTATCGAATCTCAATAAAACTATATGTGACCAGATGATAAACATCAGCTTTCGATAAAATTAAAAATTATCAAAATCGGTACACCCAGTAAAAAGTTATTGCGGATTTTCGAGAGTTTCCCTCGATTTCTCTGGGATCCGATCATCAGATCCTGGTTTCCATCCTCCTTCCTGATCCTGTTATCATGGCACCAAACTAGGGATATCCCCTTTCCAACAAAACAAGAATTATCATAATCGGTACATCCAGTAGAAAGTTATGCGATATAATACAACGTCGGTCGACGAAAAAAGCGTCAAGTAAAAACGCATTATTAGATGTAACTCGAAAAGTAGTTGTTAGATCTCAAATAAATTAAAATGGGACCAATTGACACACACCACCTTTCGATTAAAAGAAAATTTGCCGAAATCGCTCCACCCAGTCAAAAGTTCTGAAGTAACATACATAAAAAAAAAAAAAAAATATACAGTTGAATTGAGAACCTCCTCCTTTTTTTGGAAGTCGGTTAAAAACCAGACCATTGTTTGGTGCATCGCAGTGCGACGTTGTCTGAAATTTTATTGTATTGAGTGTCCTATTATTAAAACGGTTGCATCTGTCACTATTGTCAACTAACAGATATAATAACATATTATATAATATTAAACAATATAATAAATATATCAATAGATAATGTGAAAACTATAAATATGATGCTTAAGATATAAATGCTATGTTAATAGCCTCTGCGGGACAACAAAACTCCGCTCCGCCGGCTCGCGGTCGACTCGCAATTTTCCATTTTGCCTCGATCCCTTTTACGTGACTTTATAGACATTACAATATTTATTTCCACTCCATCGCCGAGGAAGTAAATTTACAAACACTAAGATATTATACAAAGCTTAAAATTAATATAAATTTTGTAAGTAGATAAAGTACCCCAGTAACTCGTATCGTTGCGTTACTTTTGCGCAAACTTATCTATAGAAATGGTCATTTGTAAGCAATTATCAAAGGTTTTCTTAAAAAGCGAAAATTTTTATGGATAATATGAAAAAATGTATCAAACGTTTTATGTTAATTTTCTTAACGAGGAATATTGTATATTAAAAAATATATTTTATAATAAGATGTTTAAGTAACTGGTCTTAGTTTTTTCTAGTCTTTTCATTTGTAAAGACATTTTTTAAAGCAAATTTAAAAAAAGAAATTATGAGATTAGAAAAGGTTTTTTTTTTAATTTAAACCTATTTGTATAAAAAATATAATAAATGTTACGCTTAGTAAAATGATTTAAAGTCGGAAACAATTAGCTACATACTACGAAACTCTCTTAGCGATAAATCTTTACTGTTAAAAATTGTACATTTTATAGTACAAAATAAGAACTAACTCCAAAAAATTGACCCGGAGGTTATTCAATTAAAAAAAAATAAAAGCGATTGATTGCGTTTAAAAAGTTAACGTTATCTTCTTTAAATCGGTGCAAGGGAATTATCGATCAGACTTTAAAGAATGAAATAACCACTGCGTGCACTCCGTAATCCAATACAACTACTCTCAATGTACTCAGGTCACGTGGCACGTCAACCTGTCTATGACCCGGCAAGGAGCTGCGAGGAGCCGCGAGGAGCGGCGAGGAGCGGCGGGGAGCGGCGAGGTGCGGGGAGGAGTGAGGAGACACGTAGTGGAAGAGTAACTCGATGCAACACCGCACGTGAACTTAATATTGATATCCGTGTGCGGTTTATGAAATATATTTTATTAAATTTGTTGGCGGCGGACAGCGCCGCTGACGCGCGGCGATGTACTCCCAGCGTGTTGTACATCGTAGGAATAAAAATCAGAGTAACAGTATTAAATATGTGCTGCAGTTCAATTTGCATTCTAGCTGCATTATATCATATAAATAGGACTTTATTATAATGTCAGTACATGCATAATCTAGGAGACAAATATTGCAAAGAACTAAGAACAAATCTAGGTCAATGAAAAACGAACTCTCGGCATTATACAAGTTAGTAGGCAAGCGTATTAGAAGCGATTATATGTTAGCCTAATCAAATAAAATTGGTATATTTACTAATTTCACTATTGATTGTATGTAATTATTTTTGTTTATAATTTCAATATAAATATTGATTTAATCAATTTGTGTTGTATTTTTACTAATATTTAATTATTAGAAATGTTTAGTAAATTTAGTGTTTATTTTGACTAAGTATTTGATACTTAGTCAAATTAGTATCCATATTTGGAGAGAGAATGAAAATATAAAAGGGACTGACGACAAGGGACGGAGTGCAGTCTGAGTTCTGTCGCCGTCCGAGGGACAACTCTGAAGTAATTTATTGAATATCATAATTAAGCGGACATTGGTTATATATATATATATATATATATATATATATATTGGTGGTTGAAATAAAAAAAGTAGAAGAAATTGAGTGGATTGAGTTTTATTTTTACATATACAAACTACAGATCGAAAATTATAGAGAAAAATTTAACACAGTCAGGAAGTTCAAAAAAGGCATACAATGAGTTGAGGACAAACAAGAGATGGATTGACGGATTAGAGATCAAAGGAAAAACCCTAAATAATCGTAACGACATTATAACAATTGCAACAGACTTCTACAAAAAACTGTACAGCGTTCAAGGTTACGAAAATATCGACGATAGCATTAACTTTCAGTCAGACAAATTACCAATAAATTCTATGCCATTAAATTGTATGCCTTTCTCCGAAACAGAAGTTATAAAAGCAATAGATAGACTTAAAATAAATAGGAGCCCTGGTTCTGACAACATTACTAACGAGTCTATAAAATCAGCTCACCTCCTTCTGACCCTACCGCTCACTCAATTGTTCAATCGCATTTTGGAAAATTCTAGTACACCGACTCAGTGGTCACAGTCGGATATCACACTTATTTATAAAAAGGGCGACCCACGTGATGTTGTGAACTACAGACCGATAAGCTTGCTACCATGTGTATACAAACTATTCTCCTCTCTAATAAACCAAAGAATAAGTATCACATTGGAAGCAGAACAAGCCATAGAACAAGCGGGATTTAGGAAGAGTTTTTCGACTGTAAACCATATTCACACTCTGGAGTTAGTGATAGAAAAATACCAAGAAAAACAACGAGCTCTGTATATCGCCTTCATCGACTACAAAAAAGCCTTTGATACCGTTTCGCATTCAAGCATCTGGAAAGCACTAATAGAACAGGGGGTAGCGAGGGGATACATACAGGTAATACAAAGCATATATAACAACAATGTAGGTAGAGTCAAACTGGAGAGAGTCGGCCCAAGTTTTCCCATCAAAAGAGGAGTGAGACAAGGTGACCCAATCTCTCCGTTGCTGTTTATTGCCATCCTTGAGTCAATTATAAGAAAACTGGAGTGGAATACTAGTGGTATACACATTGAGGGTAAATACCTAAGCCACCTCCGATTTGCTGACGACTTGGTGCTCCTATCGGAATCAAGCTCGCAATTACAAATCATGATACAAGCACTAAACTCAGCTAGCAAGAAGGTAGGATTGGAGATGAACCTATCCAAAACAATGATAATGACGAACGCCACCGAACAGACAATATTTGTTGATAGTGAACAATTAAATTACATGAGTAAATATGTTTACTTAGGTAAACAAATAAGCTTTGATAAGTACAACAACTGCTCAGAAATTGAAAGGCGAATTCAGCATACATGGAACAAATACTGGAGCTTAAAAGAAATTTTCAAAAGTAATATGTCAGTCGAACTTAAAACTAAAATCATGTCGAGCTGTCTTATACCGTGTCTGACGTATGCCTGCCAAACTTGGAAATACACAGACAAAACAAAAAGAAAAATCAGAACTTGTCAACGTGGCCTAGAACGCAGCATGCTCAAGATCAGAAAAATCGACAAGATAAGACACACCGAGATAAGAAGCATAACCAGAGCTACCGATGCACTAGAACATGCTCTTAAACAAAAATGGAAATGGGCGGGGCATGTGGCAAGATTGTCAGATGAGCGTTGGACCCTAAGGGTGACACGGTGGAGAGGCCCAAGTGGCAAACGACACAGAGGAAGACCGCTCAAATTCAATTCAACTGTATTTTTTTTTTGTTTATGTTACTTCAGAACTTTTTTTTTGAGAACTTTGATTTCGACAAATTTTATTTTAATCGAAAGGTGGTGTGTGCCAATTGGTCCCATTTAAATTTATTTGAGATCTAACAACTACTTTTCGAGTTATGTCTAATAATGCGTTTTTACTTGACGCTTTTTTCGTCGACCTACGTTGTATTATACCGCATAACTTTCTACTGGATGTACCGATTTAGATAATTTTTTTTTTGTTGGACAGGAGATATCCCAAATTTATTACCATGATAAAGAAACCAGGATCTGATGATGGAATCCCAGAGAAATCGAGGGAAACTCTTGAAAATCCGCAATAACTTTTTACTGGGTGTACCGATTTTGATAATTCTTTTTTTGTTGAAAAAAAGATATCCCTAGTTTAGTACCATGATAAGGAAACCAGGACCTGATGATGAAATCCCAGAGAAATCGAGGGAACTTCTTGAAAATCCGCAATAACTTTTTACTGGGTGTACCAATTTTGATAATTTTTAATTTAATCGATAGCTGATGTTTGTCATGTGGTCATGTATAAATTTTATTGAGATCTGATAACTACTTTTTGAGTAATCTTTGATAACGCGTAGTTACTTGACTATTTTTGCGTCGATCTACGTTGTATTACTCGTCGATGTAATTGAAGTCGGTTTTTTTTTCGTTTGCAAGCAAACACAATTATTGAGTAATCTTTGATAACGAGTTAGTACGTAGGTACGTTGTAACGTAGTCCTACCTACTTGACTATTTTCTCGTCGATCTACGTTGTATTACTTGTCGATGTAATTGAAGTCGGTTTTTTTTCGTTTGTCTGCAAACACAATTATGAAAAAAAATATTCGATGTACAGTTTTGACTTTCCTACCATTTTATTATAGTATAGATTAGTCAATTCATAACATGAATTAGTTTAATATCTTTATATATCATTAATATCTCTCCTTTTTTACGTTTACTACGTTAATGTTTTAATGCATCCCGAATAAAAAAAAGTTGTGTTGCGGATAAAGCTCGACGTGAGATTATTAAGCCATTTCTATTAACTTATTGGTTTTTATAATGGATTTTTTGGAAGTGCTTTTAATGCAAAGAATGAGAGATAACTGACCGGTAGCGGGACGAGTGACTAGTGGCTCAGCGGTGAGCATCTTCCTGCAAGTTTGGTTTTGAGACTGTAAAGTCTGTTTATTTGTTTATGGCAATTTGATCACATCGTGTGAGTATTCCTTCTGCAAGATTTGATATCTGATCTACGTTAAACAGGTTAAGGGTTTGTTTCTCGATGTCAAAACCGTTTGTTCTTCGTCTGCCTCGCCTGTTGGTTACTGTCGTGAATACTAACAGTGCTATAAGCTAGCACAAGCAGACGCAGGAAAAATAACCGATGATACATCGTATTTCATTAATTATATTACCGCATGTACAATCGTAAATTACTCTTCAAAAATTAAGTCACTACAGTCAGATTTTGTAGTAAAATAGATCTATATAATGTCTGTATATATTTACCACATCGATTAATTGAAGAACATCTTGCAATTCGCAGCATCACAGCGGCGACTGATCTCCGAATGATGATCTTATCCCCCCCCCCGCAGCTCATCGCCGCTCGTAACGACGCCGGCGTCGCGCGTAATGTCCCTGTAATTTCCGATCATCGTTAGATCGTTCCTCCGAGCATTACCGTACTCGTCACCTGCACACCGGTGGCGTCTGCCGGGTAATGACACAATTAATATTACAATGTTATTTGATTACTCAACTACTTCAAACTTACGTTAGTTTTCTCAATAACATCGACCTCAAACTCGTTTTTTAATATTTACGATAGAACATCGGATGGCGTGCCGGCCCATTGATCATAGTCATGGTTTTTTAGCTTTGCTTAGTTTTCTTACTAACAATGAGATCCGTTAAATGTGAGGCGTCTATTTGTATATTTAATTATTTTGTGTACTTTGAGAATATTTTTTTTATAATTAGAATTGGTGATGAAATCATAAAACAAAGAGAGTATACAAATCTTTTATCGAGGTCAACGGTCGACGAGGAGAACTTTAAGTCTTCGGCCACAGTAATTATTAGCTTGTGGCCGGTAGATTTCCATAATGTCGGATTATTTTACGTCGTATTGTCGGTTGTCGGTGAGCGGCTTGCATTGTGAAGTGAACAAAAGGACTGCTGAATAATCTCGGAAATAACTAATACAAATAAAACGCGATTGAATCCATTGCGGACAAAATCAAAGTGAACGAGTGCGTTATAGATATTAAATTGGCTCTGCGGAGAGCGAGTGGCGGCCATTTTTATCGTTGTCTTTGTTTGTGAAAACATTTCAACATGTCGAGTAGCGTAGTAAAGCGTAGCGTATTTTTTTCAGTAGAGCGTTGTTTATTAACACATATTGCCGTACGGACCGTAATCCACATACAAAGGGCCTTTAGTTATGGAGAAAAACTTAAGAGATGTAATAAAAATTTACATAACCGTAATCTCTTAGAGAGCGCAATCAGCTTACGAGCTTTAGTGGCAAATTAATAAGAGAATAAAAATTTAATTAATGAGAAAATTCAAAGAAAGAGACATCGAACAGAAAGCGACTGCGGTCGACGCGGAGGATTTAAATATTAAAACCGTTACGTTGTATCTCGCTGACTGCATCGACAGCGAACAAGGGAAGTGCGGGGATTCGGACAGTAAACCTGACGAATTTATCCGACCTTTCGGAATGTTTGCTAGTGATTTTGCTACTTCATTCTAAATATAAATCGGTCAAGTGCGAGTTTGACTTCCAGGCTTAAACTATAGCGGTGACTTATCCAGTACCTGCAGTGTTCAACAAAGCTTCAGCTAGGGTCAAGTAAAAACAATAAAACGTAGTTCTTAAATGTAATCAAATTTATTGTAATTTTAGCTTTTATTTTTACAATTATAGCGGTGATAATATTATATAATCTTTGAAAATTTAAAAATTCTATCTAATACTAAAGCTAAGTTTTGTGCCGGATATTCTAAAACCATCTTCGAGACCGAGTTGTGGCACGTTAATGGTTCTTTAAATATTTTTAGTGTCGCCTACACGGTGCACTTACGTTTTAACCTGAGGCGAAGCGATCACGACTTGGTTTAATCACTTTTGATTTTGAGTAGAAACATTTGAGTAGGTACTTTCCATATTTCGATTTTTTTGATTAAATTGTGATTTTTTTATATTATTATTTGTAGAAATCGTAAACGTACTCATATTATTATAAAACAACAGAGTATTGAGTCAATCATAATCATTGAAAAGCTGAATAGAAGTTTTAAATATTTATTTCATTTAGATTTATTACTAATAAGTAGTTGTAGTAATTGTAGCAGTAGTCGTAGATTTATTGTATACGAAACAGTCGAAGATTACGCGTAAATTAATATTTACGACCGTTGCCGTGGATTCGTGCACGTGGACAACTATCAACGTTTATTTTTCCGTTGAAACAGATATTTCGAGATAATAGGTAGCCATGTCATAAAGGTCATTTCAGAGTGTAACCTAATACTGGGCTGAATGAAGCCGCTCTGACGTGATTAAGTATCAAATAAGATCTAAGATTTTTATTTTTATTTCTAGTAAGATGATATAAATTATTATTTAACACTTAATAAAATATTAATTCGAAATTTTGCTCTTACATATTTTTACTGTGTGTAACATTTTAAAATATGTTGATATTGATGTACGATAGGACTTCGAAGTTGCGAGTTAGTTCGATGTAAATTCAACAAAAGTTCGCTGAAAAACATCGATTACGTCAGCGTCGACGTGGCGGGAACTTTTGACAGTCTCGCAGTTAGCGCAGCGCAGCGCTGCCTTGCGGCGAGTCGCGAGATTAGGCTTTTCTACCAGTCCTCCCGTGACCATGTTTGCTGTAAAATATTGTAATTAATTTGCATGGTTGGAAAAAGTATCCAAAACGATAAGTAAACAGCAATAAAATCCGAATAAGCTGTTTTATTATAATGAGTGAAATTCGCGTAAACATTAGAAAACAATATTTTAGTTTATTTTGTTGCGCAGCAGTTTTCATGTAGCTTATTAGTTTATTGTGTTTCTTTATTTGTTTTTAAAAATATAGTGCTCTTATGGTCTCTACGCAAGAAAAAAATATATATTAAAGATAAACTCGTAAAATATTCAATAATTAATTTTTATTCACTTCAAATTATACTTTTTAACCTAATTATAATACTTAGCAATAGATAAAAGAGCGGGTTCAAATTATTGATTTTTTTAATGTCAAATAACAAATTTTGTGTTAAATATTTTTGTCAAAGCTCGACAATGCTGCCGAAATTAGCTTACGAATTTTGCAGTGAAGTTTCTAATAAACGATTATATCGCCATATACTTTTGGGATAAGGGTTATGGATTAAAGTTGCATCCTCGTAAACTGCAGAAGTTTTAGAAACTATAATAATCATCAGTTACAGTGCAATCGCGAGTACGCACTAGGAAGCCTTAGAAGTGGATCTTGGCGACTTAAAGAGAGAGAAAGTAAGTTGCTTGCGTCCCAGTACTGTTCACGTCGGAAGACCGTAAAGAACAATGATAGATATACAACAAAAAATCGAATTTTGCTCGACTTGTCAGCTTTATTATCTGTCAGAAAATTTTCTGATGGTATCTTAAGGGATATTTTTTACTCAAAAAGTCAGCTTTCCATAATTTAATTTGGAGAATTTTGCAAATTAACTTTAACTTGACAACTGAACGGTGGTTTTACACTAGAGGCAGTAGAGGCGAGTGCCCAGGGCGGCAAAATTTTTAGGACGGCAAAATTTTGAAAGTGAAAAAAAAATTATTTTAGTCTTATCAAGATTGCTCACTATAATTAATTAATAATTTTCTGTTTAATTGATAATGAAGATGATCAATCTTTCCCAAGCTTTCATTAAAATATAGGAGAGTAGAGTCTGTTACAGTTCCATTGTATTTATCAAAGCAAAATAAAATAATACAGTACGCTAGGTCATATCTTCATACGCTCCTGTGCTATAATTATAAGCTAGTTAATAAATTGATAACGTCGAGCAATTATTGTTTCAAATTTAAAACCTTAGTAGAACGAAATCATTTCATACTTTTGTTCCTTTTTTCAAATAGGAAAGTTCCTGTCTGTCAATCTAGTTAGATGTTTGTGATACACACATACACTCACACACATACACTCACACACACATACACACTTGTAACACAAATCTAAGTAGAAGCTGAAATATTTTCAATGTGGTCACAAGATAGATAAAATCAGCACTATCAGTCAAGTTGACGAAATATAAACATGGACTGTATTGTACGATATTGGCTAACGATTAATTGACGTGGTGACGATGACATTGTACAGGAAATACGAGGACTTGGAGTAGCTTGTTTTAAAAATGAACTGGCTGATACCCTAGACTTCATATGCATTATATTTGATAAGGAAGGTAAAAGAGACTTTTTTAGTGCGCATGGACTTTTACATGACGCTAAGACACACTACATGGGAACATGTGGTGTTTAGAAAAAGTAAACTGTCTTTAACGGGAAATAATAATTTTGTATTTATATTTTTTTTTGGCAGGGCCATCAATCTTTCTGTTATGAAATTCGGAGCAAAGTGATGGTTGACGTACCTGAACACACTTAACTAGTGTTGTGTTCCTGGAGTGAGTAAGGTGACCAGAGCTCCGGGGAGAGTCGGGGGTAAGGTCAGCAGCGCATTATCAATGTTACAAGCGTTCATAGGTACGGTAATATCAAATAAAATGAAGATAGTATAATATTTTTGTCAAGACAGATAACTTAGAAAGCTTAAATGATATTATCCAACAGTTTAAATGTGCGCAACATGCAGGTCTCTATTGTATATATTATATCGATGAACTAGGCAGGTGAGTGATGGTGTTAGCTCATAGCATTGATGTTCATAAAATATATGTAAATGCAGACATAGTGTAATAAGATGGATATCATTATAGATTCAAATTGAATTCATACAAGTATACTGTTACGAATGACTTTAGAATTGAAATAGTTGAACGCGATCTGCTCGATATGCTGATGCTGTCAAGAACCGACAAGAAATTTACTATTTCATATATAATATTCGTTAGAAAATTGTATGGTATATACTTATGATAAAATCGCAGCGAGGCCAAGAGTTCTGAGCGTTGAAATATGAAAATATCATTATAATAAATAATTGTTACGGGTATATTCAATTTTGTAGTCGCAAGACATTCTTGTCTAATGAGCTTTAACTGCATTTAAGTGGAAATGGAAAATATTTTGTAGAAAAATTAAACATGTGATTCTGTTGGAGGTTTTTATTTAATAACATATTTATTATCTATTGATGAGTTTTTTTCTATAGAAAGTTTTTATATTGCTGTTACAGATTTAAGGAATACGACTTATTAATGTTTTTTTATTGAAATATTGATCAATATATTGTTATTACGCGGGCTCTGCTTGCAGCTCCGAGGAGACTCCAGGCAGCCTCAGCGGTCCTGCATTCGAGTCGCAGCCGGGTCGCGCCTAGTGATACTTCTCTCACATATTTATGAGCACCGATATCTGTCTACTGTCCTATCATCTCTTATTACTTTTATAACGTGCAAGCCCTTTGACTCTGGTTTGTTGCGAATATACAGTTTTTTTCCTGATATAATCATAACACTGAATTATGTATCGAAAACAGCATATAAAATTATGTAATATGACGTATTATTATATAATATCGTCCAGTTACACGTTATATCGGAGTGTAGCTTGTAGTCACCGCGATTAGTTACGAGATAATTATATTCTTTTTCATAAAGGATAATTTTTTTAAACCTGACAGTCCCGATTGAAGTTGTATTAGAATAATAATTGTCAATTTGGGGATTGCAATTTACTCGATCCACAACTAAGTTCCTTTATTTTCTGATCTGTCTGATTTTATGTTAGAATTTTTTTATTTAAGTTGTATAGCTAATTTTAATATCACTTCCATATAAAGTCGTAAAAATCGGGCAATTCTGTTAATACTTTTTTGTTCTGTAAGTAATGCACGTAAAAAGTATGAAATAAGAAATGCAGGTAGAAAAGCGTATATTTTTTGTTGTTTCATCGTTTATTAAATTATAATGAGATTGAAAGAAATGTTTTCGATCTGTATCAAATAAACACAATAACAGACGATGTAACTACGATAATTGGACGATGTCGACGGCCCGCTAGTACTCGTAATTTACCTACAAATAATATTTTCAAATAAGGAAGTTATTATCCGCAACAAGCGCGAGGAGGAACTTTACCAATTTTTCAGAACGAGGCCGAGGGATTAATTTATTTAGCCGGCGTATAATGAAATCGCTCTTCAACGGCTTAATATTGAAATTTTTTACCTTAATTAATATTTCTTGCCTCGTCGATTATAAAACAGCTCCGGCGTCGGTTAGAGAAACTCTCGAATGAAACAGGTAGTTATTTTAATTTATTTTGTTATTCGTGATGCTAAATGGTTCAATAATTTACATAAATTTCATAGATCTTGATCAGAGTTTTATTAATTTTGCCTGCAATCGCATTCAAGCTTATGTGATTTCGGTTTCATTCCAAAATTTTAGGAACAATAAAAATATTGAAATTTGGCCAAATTAAAATAAGTATGTGCTATTGAAATACACATGTTTCCTGACACACGTGTACTCTCCTGCATAGCCGCAGTGTAGCAGATTGTGTTACGAATCTACATCCTTATAGGAAAGGAGTTGAGTATCCTGTTACTTTACTGTAGTTTAAAATTAATAATAATAATAATAATAATAATAATAAATAGTTTATTTGCTTGGTTACTTAATAAATTTATTTAATAATTGATTCATCATTTCAGCCTTGCAGTCCACAGTGCTGGACATATGCCACGCTGGGCAGGCGGGTTGGTGACCGCAGGGCTGGCTTTGTCGCATCTAAGACACTGCTGCCCGTCTTTGGCCTGTGTATTTCAAAGCCAGCAGTTAGATGGTTATCCCGCCATCGGTTGGCTTTATAAGTTCCATGGTGGTAGTGAAATTATGCTATCCCTTAGTCGCCTCTTACGACACCCATGGGAAGAGAGAGGGTGGCTATATTTTTTGATGCCGTAGTCACACAGCATAATAATAATTGATTGCATGTTCCTAATTCCATCGTTTCATTACTATATATAGTGATAGTATTAGTATCGGTTGAGCGAGTTAATCCTGAAAACTTGAGAAACAGACATGCCTCCGCATCTGTACAGCTGTTGTGGATTTTAAATAAAATTTGCATTTTTATTCATCCTTGATTACGAATAATGATTATTTTTAACATCAACTTTTTGTGATCCTGTCGACGTAACCACCATGTACATATTACACACTTGTGGGTAATTATCTTTTTTGTAGAATATCTTTGTAAATATTTATTGATTTAAAGGTAAGAGGAAAAACATCCTTTTTTAACCGCAATATATTTTAATTTGGCGTGCCTCGCCTGTAATCTGCATAGCTTCATGATATTTTAATTTCAACAATTTGGTTAAAACTAAATTGTCAATATATGTAATTGAAACATCAACCAAACTCTACCTTAGGGATTTTCTACGTCCAAGTTCTTTATCCAAAACTGACAATAATGATTAGCTCTGCTCGTAATGATTCATAAAAAGCATTTTAGATACAATTCGAAAAGTATTTGTCAGATCTCGATCAAAATTAAATGAGGCCACATGAGGTGTACAACCTTTTGTTAAGAAAGAATCATCGAAATCGGTCCCAACACGACAAACTCAGTAAAAAGTTTTGAGGTAACTTACATAAAAAATATACAGTCGAATTGAGAACCACCTTCTGTTTTGAAGTCAGCTAAAAAGAAATACCAGGTAAGTGTAAACAAATGTAAAGTTCTAGCAATGGTTGGCTTACAGTAAAATATAAAGTAATTTTAATAATTACTGATTTAAACAGTTTTGCACAGTAAAGCTAGAAGTTGTGTAATAAAATTTAAAACGTCCATTTTTAATTTAACATGTGTTGTGAAAATTGAACATGTAAATATCCCCAGGTACATTTTGATGAATTATATTACATGTTAATTAATCGTAAATACGAAGAACTTAGTTTTACAAAGAAAAACAAACAACTATCTAAGGCGCATTTTTTGTCACTAAATACCTCATAATTATCATTATCAGCTCCATAAATATATATATTATCTAGTATTTGTTTATGTAGTATATATGTATATATTTATTTGTATATATGTATGTGTATGTATATTGTGTGTATATGTATGTGTACCTATATGTATATTTGCTTCTGTTAATATCATACTGCTTGTTAACTATACGCCAATTCTTTATCAACTGTTTGTACACTTCCCTCCCGCTTCTCTTTTTCTTCGCTATGTCCTATGCCCAAAGGTTGTCTGGAAGAAATCGCTCTTAGCGATAAGACCGCCTTTGTACATCTTTCTTTTCATGTATCACTTTTTTTGTAATGTTTCTTTGTGGTGTACAATAAAGAGTATTTATTATTATTATTATTATTATTATTATCACGTCCAGCTTCGAGAACCTTCTATAGAGGTATAATTATACTTTTTCGCATTCAGAATCATATTTCCCTCTCGTTTAGAGCAGCTTCATCTGTTGTTTTAAAATTAAAACGCGTCTGGAAGTTTTGTTTTACACTTTTGCCAGTTTCACAAATTTTTATTAAAATTTATCATTTACGAAAAAATAATTGCTTATTTAAGAATATGTACATGTTCAGTATCAAGATTATATGCTCATAAAAATAATTAGGCAATAAGGAATATTAATATACAATAAGAAATGTGTTTAGATGAAGTTAGCTAATAAAAACTTAGAAAACTTAATTTAAATCCATTCCGCAGCATCACACAGACACACACTGTACACATGCATATGAAGTAATTATATATTAATAATGTATGGCATAAGTATAACTACATAATATTATATAAGTATATTTTTAATATGATACTAACTAAACCAGCGAACTATATAAACCCGTAGGATTAAATATTGTGACAAAGTTCTATACTTAACAAAAAAAAACATGAACATTACATATACAACGTGCAATTAAACTAACGTCCTTCTATTTAAGGCTATATACATGGAGGCACATCATAGCTGAAATTGTACGTGAAAAAAATGAAGAGGTAGGAAGTAAAGCCAAGCAAATTTGAAAAAGAAAATGTTGAGAAGATATAGGAACATTAGGAATAATTGACCGACTTAACTGTAAAACTCAGGTGACTCGGTCATTGAACCGATACTAACGTACACACGAAAGCTAGTTTTATAAAGAATAATTATTTTTTTGATTGAGGTTATAATGTCGATTCTGATATCACAGTTGAATGGAAGGAAGCCAGTTTAAAAACACGTTGTACACGCCAATTTACAATTTCAAACGAAGAGTTTGCGACCGAAAATAAAATAGTAACTTTCACAATTTTCCTTACAACTTCTTCATATTTTCTCATCTTCTAAGCTTGGGACTTCAAATATTTCAAAACAAAATTAGCCAAATCTGTCGAGCTTCCCTCGAGATTTAGTACGACTAACAATCGTAATTGCATTTATGTACAAATTGTTTGTATCGAATTAAATAGATAGTGTGGTAGCGAGTAAAATAATCAGAAATTTGGTTCAAGCAACGCTCTGAAACAAAGTATCTTCAGCGAGGTAAGTTCCACCGCCCGCCGCTTGCGGCGCGCCGATCCTCCTAACAAGCGGCTTAAATCAGGCCGGTTTTGTTTTGTACCTCTTTGTTGTTCCACTTGCAGCGGGGATTTCGGAACGTTTTGTGCTATTATGTGTTACGTAGACGTATAGTACTGTTCTATCGTGTTTTTTATTTTTATTCTCGGTAATTTGTGAGCTACTTAAGCTAGTGGACACTTAGTAATGTTGGCTCAAGGTGTGAGGATTGTAGAAGTTAACTTTCAATCAGCACTTAGAGCAGGGATTTGTAAACTATTTTGGGCAAGAGATTTCTTTGCAAAAATAAATTGATACCTTAGATTCCCATTGTTAAATTACTTTGAATTCCTACAAGTATCAAATTTTTTAGATACTGATACAAAATGCTTACCAATTTAAAACAATTGCGGTTTCCGTTTATATTTCGACGCCTGAAAAATCTGCTTCTAATTCTTAAGATACATTTCTCATTATTTTCAACTATCAAACTACTCGTAGAAAAATTGCAATTAGATAATATTTTAAAATATCAATGTCAATGTTATTAGTCGATGAACAGAAATATATCTATAACACACACACACACACACACACACACACACACACACAGTCGTCTGTTCCTGAGGTAAGCAACTTAAGTAATGGGTCACAAGTAGGGTCACTACCAACTGCGGCAACGGGTTAGTCAAGTGTCGTCTATCATGTTGTCATTGTCGCTGTCGACAGCAATTTTGTCAATTACAACACTAATGTAATCACTATAAACAATTGGTGTTGTTAACAAACGTACACACTGGGATGTGCCGCTAGTGTGCTCTAAATTACATAAAGTATAATGTGAAAACTTCATTTTCAAAAACTTCAATGTATGTAAAAATAAAATACTCCTCATTTATTTCCACCCATCCGAATTTTGATACTGGATCTGATGACAAGGTATGTGGTAAAATCGTTTTGACGCGTTTATTCTAAAAGCGTGCATAGATTGACTTAGATACACATTTAAACATACACGTACTCCTATATCACTGCATACACACATAAATACTCATGCATAACTTACATACATACAATCAAAGCCACAACCCTTTTCGGGCCGCTGTGTCAAAATGTAACCCTCGCCTCGGCTCGGTAAAGCGGTTACTACAATAGAATGAATATTAAATTATCTCTACAATGGAAATGTTATTAAAAACATAAAGTATTAATAAAACAAACTCAAATATCCGCGTTATGATCGAAATCCTGTTTAAAACAAATTATTTACTAAACAATGCAAATATGTAAAATTCGCCGGCGCTATTACTTCCGCCTCGTTATATCATATAATGCATGATAGTATACACGGGACCGTCGTTGCCAAATTAGAAACCTCAGTGTGCACCTACGTAACAAAATGATGTAAGTGACTAACGTCTTCAAGCAATTATAGTATTTATGTAATTGTGATAAAGTCGAAAGTAGCGTAAACATCGGTTCGGTTACGTCGCAGTTATTCAAGTAGCAGTGCCATGTCCAGGCAGGTGGAAGCACAAGCGTCGTGGAACGAAGCGACCGCGGCGAGGAAGTGGCGAATTCAGTTTTGTTGCGCAAATACTACGATGCAACGTTGTTGTCCATCGGCGTTGGCGATGTACACTGCTGGTTTAACATCGGACATAAATTATAGGAAGCGATGTAATCGAGCGATGACTTTGAATTTTCGTAATAATGTTCAGCTTGTACCGTATTATGCATGTGCATGTAACGTGTGGGGGTCGTTAATGCGGCGTGCTCGTGGACGCTCCAGCGGATAATTTTGTTATTATATCATGGAACGATTGTTGTAGTGTTAGCGCTCGAACGACATTATAGCCATTATAGTTGAGCCTCTGTGTGCATTATACCACTGTGTGCGTTTGTGTGCGTGAGGCGTGCACTGGTGTGGGTGAGGTCGTTAATGACTCTGTTGTATAAATATCGTCAGAACTATTCTTAATGATATTCATGTAACAGATAACATAAAATGTATGTGGCTAGATATTTTAAATTGAAGTAGTGACTATTTTTAATACGATATCTGACAATAGGTATTTGAATAATAACAATAAATAACAAAACAGCTTCGGAGAAGGCATCAAGTTTAGTCCGCCAGGATACTCCACTGTAGGTTGGTCGATAAGTATTCTATCAAAAATATCAGGTGCTTACAAAAGCGATCGGAGCGATGGCTTTATGTAACAGTACCACGAAGACTGGCGCGATCGGAGGATTTACAAGTAATACACAGAACTGAAATAAATATCTTTACTTTTGATTTAAAAATATACTTCTCTAACTTAAGAATGGGTAATAATTTTTAAAACTAATTTTTACACTTTTAGTAAGCTAAAACTTAATATCCTTTACATTTCTAACAACATCTTATATATACTTGTGTGGGTACGGCATTAAAGAATATAGCCACCCCCTCTCTTCCCGTGGGTGTCATAAGAGGCGATTAAGGGATAACACAGTCCCACTACCACCTTGGAACTTAAAAAGCCGACTTTTTGAAATACACAGGTCGAAGACGGGCAGCAGCGTCTTCGGCGCGACAAAGTCAGCCCGGCGGTCACCAACTCGCCTGTCCAGCGTGGTGACTATGGGCAAAACACATGAGTTCACTCCATTTTTGGCGCGAACTTGTGGAGGCCTATGACTAGCAGTGGACTGTAATAGGCTGAAATGATGATGATGATGATGAAATAAATATTCAATTAAATTAAATCCGTAATCGACGTCTTTCGTGAATTTTTGTTAGCACTGCTGTACGGTTACTGATATCAACTTATTACATATTATATTTGAAGTGTACAATTGTATGTCTTTTAAATTGTATTAATCATAATGTCCGCAATCTATAAATATTTTAATTTAAAGATCATCACAACTACGAGCCGTCGAGTTAACAGATAACCAAATTCCGCTCCGGGTGTGAACGGGGTGCCAACAGGCGAGCTCGAGGCTTATTTAGCGCAGACTTCATCACGGGCGACCGGCCATTAGTCGCTGTAACGGCGGCGCCGCGCGCGCCCATAACTCAGCGCAAACGACTCCACGTTGCCTCAAACAATTTATTTAGGGCTCCTTAAAATTTAAAATTGCCATTTGATTTCACCGCCATTGTGCGCGGAGGAGCGCGGAGATAGCTGCTCGAGAGAGACGAATGTGAAGTGGCTTTGTTTGTGGCGAAATATTATAAAAATATAAGGACGAAGTGGAGAGATTTATGCTTGCCCGCCCTCCGCCCTCCACGCTCGGCGCGAGACGCCGCTGCTCTGACTCGGTCCTCTGGCGGTGTCGCGTGCACTCCGTCAAGACACAGATGAAAAGTGGAAATTTAATTTACTTTTCCTATTTCTTTTCCAACATCGCTTGTGCACTGAAACTCGCTGTTTACAAATTGAGAAACAAAAGATCGGACACCTTCGCAGCCATTCCGTTGTGATTTTATATTAATATGCTAAATCTACCAAATCTTGAATAGTATCCAACTAACTTTAATAATATCTGACCTAAATGCTGAATCATAACTTTTCACTAAATATGTAATTTTAGTGTTTTATTGCTGGTCTTAGATACCCTCAGGGTCGTAACGTCTACTTCAAGAATAACTAGTCAACAAAGACATTTCTAGAAACTCATTGTATTATATATAAGACACGCTCACACTTTCACCCAGTAAAATTTGCTTTATTTAATAAAATATAACACAAAACTACTACTTGAAACTTTGCCTAGTTTACTTATTAAAATTTTATTATATAACGCAATGAAAAAGTCAGACGCAAAATTTAACTCTGTAAAAATGTTATTTTAACATTTACCTCCCACTACCTCTTACAGAAATTGTTGTTTATTCAAATTTTCACCTACCTTAGATTATTTTTTTAGAAAAGGGTCACGTGTCATTGAAATAAAACTTATAAAACTAACTAAATGACAGACCTCGTATCATATTATTTTAGACTAGCTGTGTCCTGTGGCGGTCCCTGTCCTGCGGTTTCATACAAGGTAATTTCTCGGTAAAAAAAAAGAATTTTGCGATTCGAACCAGTAATTTCTGAGATTAGCACATTTAAATAAACAAACGAAATTTTCAGATTAATAATATTAATATAAATAAAAGATGAGATACTCGAACTCTCGACTGCATTGTATTCTAACGTCTAATGACTTAATGTTGGTACTAAGAAAGTTGTAAGTTTAATCACTCACGTCTAGACGGCAGTGGACGGCCGGCTGCCAGTGGGGTGTGGGGCGCTTCGGCGTGGCGTGGTCGGTGTCGCCCTGTCCTGTGAATCCTTGATAGAATTGTCGCGTTCCAAAAAGCTTCTTAAGTAATTCCTTGGTAAGGATTCTATAAAAAATCAAAAATATTGTAGCGGTAAACTATTTATTTATTAGAGTGTAAAAACTTTCAAAATCAGGTAATTATAATAAAGCCTAGTGGACCTTTCTTTTCATCGTTCATAGTCAAGATAACGCGTATCACGGTTTAGTGGCGCTGTCTTTCAAGGCATAATTTTTTTTTATAATTATGGACGACTCTTAAAAGAGTTTTAAAGAGTGGGTTTCATTCCCATTATCCTCAGCAGAGATTCGATTTTTCTACATTAAAATGCAATGGTGACTTAACAATAACTACCATCAATTTATCAAAAAAAGTTTATTATGAAAGCCGAATTAAAGTACTTGAAGCGTAATTGTAAATTGATTTTTTTTTTACTTTGATTTGTTACACAAATGTAGCAGCGGTGTACCGCGCACAGGACGGCGGGCGGTCACGAAGCTCTCTAACGAAGCATAAACAGGCGCCGGCCCGCGGCTACTCTCGGTCCTTATGAGGCACGTAGCGGCTGGATTGAGCTCTGTGTGTTTGTTTCTCTTCCATGTTGATCACTTGTTTGTCTACGTTTGTAATTCGATGTGTGATTGTTTACATTTCAAATAAAAGGTACCTCGTTTTTAAAAAATGTTTTAGAAGTTACATAATTCGTTACTCGAATAGCTAAAGAAGCTGATTGTTCATCAATTAAAATATATTTAAACTCAGTAACGATGTTTTTGTCTTTTATTTCCATGGATGGAGGTACTGTATAAAATTGTTCTTTCGACCTGCCCTTTTTTGCATAAACAGCTAGACAATACTAACAAGCAAGACACACTCGGACTGACACTACTTTGCATATTGACTGAGCTGAGCAGTAAAACAGCTGAACTGCGGTCATTAACAACTTTTATAGACAATGTATCGGTTTATTGTTCAATTATAAATACCAAACTACACCGCTAACAGGACGCGGGTTGTTTATCAACTAACACAAACAGCGCTCTGATATTTAATGCTTTCAGATGATTATATCAAAAGCCTCGTAAACAAAGTCTCAAAACAATGCAACCACTGATCGACAACGGTGGTACAAAAGCTGTATAATTAGTTGCTTAACGAAAAATATATTGCGAGAGATCAAACAATCGCGCGTTTAGTTGCTCATTAGCGAACACAAGTGCTCGCTAATATGATTCTAATTGTTCTGAAAATAGCGCTGCATTTTGCAGCCATTAACGTCCTTTGAAATAATAAATTGCCTTGTGTTAATAAAAAGTATATTATACAATTTAAAAACAAATAAGATGTGTCAAATCAAATTGATGGTATGAAATAGTTTTAGTTCATATTTCCAATTAATCGTTAAGAAATAAAACAAAGTGGTTAGAATACTAAAATAATAGGGACTTTTTATTTCTATGCACAAATGTTTTTAGAGTAAAAAATTAGGTTTATAGACGATGTATCAAGATGAAGCCCGTGTCAGATATTAAGTTCAAAATTATGAAAGCTATATTCATTTCAGTATCAATATATAGACTGAAAAAAATTCTAGAAATAATTGTTTTGACTTCTATCGCTCAAATAAAGACTTTTACTATCGATGTTGTAAATAGTATTTACTAAACGTCTCTCATACGCAGACATCAACCGGTTACAATTGTCATACGTTTGTATCGAAAATTAAACTGAGAGCTTTGTCCTGATTGATCATCAACGCGCAACAAAGAAAGAGCATCAACAGCGATTGCCGCTCTCTTCTATCTGTTCAGATTGATTGCGCATCGACAACTGTAAATAGATAAATATTATACTTTTACTTTCCCCACGACACACGAGGTTACATCCATTAGGACACACACCGAAATAATTTATAAATATTTGTCCAAATACAAATATCCACACCTCGCGGGAATCAAACTTGAGATCAGTGTTTAGGCGTCTTTATGCACCACTTGACGCCGCGTTGGTGCAACGGTTACAGCCATGGATTGGACCTGTTGCGCTGGCGGTTGCGGGTTCGATCCCCGCACATGACAAACATTTGTATTGGTCATACAGGTGTTTGCTATGGTCTGGGTGTTGGTGCAGTCCTTGTGGGTTTCCCCACCGTGCCTCGGAGAGCACGTTAAGACGTCGGTCACGGTTGTTATCTCTCTCGCATCTATGCCTGATAGCGAGCGTTACTCATAGTAGGGAATATATCCGGCAACCCGCATTGGAGCAGCGTGGTGGATTAAGCTCTGATCCTTCTCCTATATAGGGAAAGAGGCCTATGCCCAGTAGTGGGATATTACAGGCTGAAGCGTATAGCGTATAAGCGTATGCATATACAGCTGTCATTTGCACACACTATTAAAAATAAGTATATAATTTTAAATAAATTACCCGTTTATGTTTTACGGTTTTGGTTTTAAGTGAAGCTGAATTTACTTACAGAGCTTTAAAGTTATAATTATTGTAGTAATGTAGAGTTGGTCACCCGAGTCGTTGGGTCTCGTAGTTTACTTAATATATTTAATTAAGAATGCGAAGTATCTCTACACTAAAACCAGTAATAAATTAGACCTTTATTACATTACATCTATAGCGGCACTTTACACTTCCATTAGCACGGTAAGGAGTGGGACGGCGGCGGGACGGCGGCGGGACGAAAGCGGGATGGCTAGCGGTGACCGCGGGACGGCGGGACAAAGTTCAATTAATTAAAATTTTATGTGAATTTGTTTGTCTATATTTATTAATTTTATTTTTATAGTATTTTTTGTATCGAAGTTATTGGCAACTGAGGTAGAGGCGCGAAAGTTTCGTTAACTACGAGGGTTTCTGGTTCGATGTTTCTCCTTGTGGGTCTTCGTCCTTGTGTGTTGCCGGATCTAGGACCACCCTGACCCAAGTACAAAAGTATGATTATTGTTTAATACTCTATTTTGTGTTAGAGTCAGAGTTAGCGTCAAATGATAGATTTATAAAACCGCTGTAAAAGCCTGCAAATCTAAATTGGTTTACGCCACTTAACGTAAACCTGTGTACTCGTATTTTTGATCCAACTGTATTTTGACGGTTACCGCTCTTTGTATTTTATCAGAGCTTCGTTTGCTGTTTAGCGTTGATGTTTACTCAACCTTATAAAGTTATAAAAGATTTAAACAGTACGCTCATTTTTATACCTGTTTCTATTTTTGTTTTTCACCTATACGCGGATTGGAATAATGGTTTTTTCCAGTTGAATAACATTATAGACCAGTGCTTTTAGCCTATAAAAATGGTAAAAAGGGAAAAAAATGATAGTAGGATAAAACCCATTGAAAAAGGAAGAAAATACAATGAAAATGAAATAAATTACGGGCGATCTAAGTTCAGTAAGTATATACTCAATCACTTTGATAACTTTGATAACGCGATGTAGGATACGTCAGTTTTTCTCTAGTTACGTAGTTCGTAGTCGCGTAGTTCGATGTCGCCACATAGTAAAAAGATCTACAACTTTTGTACCTACAACTTTTTCACATAACCTCAAAATTTAAATGAAAAATTCAAAAAATCATGATTTTGGTTTTTTATGTTTATCTTTTACAAAAAATATTTTTTTTTTACAAAATATGGTGAAAACTTACTTTTTATATCCCAAACACACTGTATTTTTTATTTATTTAAAATATTAATTTTTTCACTTTATAATGTGACCTCAATATCGAAAAAGCACCCTCATTTTCAATCGGAAATTCTCACGTCAAAATATCAGCTTACAATAATAAATAATCAATAATTTTATTTATCGTTTGGTCTTTGTTCATATAATCCAGATTAAATATTTCAAATTAGCGAGTCCGATGTTCGTTAATATCTAAACAAGATGAGATCAGAGTAAATTGCATCAACAGATTCCAGCTTCGTCCGCGCTTGCTGCAGCCTCGGATTACGAAAATAACGAGATTTTAACTTGTATTTGTTGGATTGTGTCTATACTTATAGTCAAATGTTCATGTATATGGTTAGAATTTTATATTCTGGGGTGTTCTTTAAGGATAATTATATATTTTTGGATGCACTCATTTATTTGTATTTTTTTTGGCATAAAATTTAATTAATTCTTGACTAATGAGACATCAAATATAAATATAAATACCTTATAAATATCTTAACACGTACACACACGTTCGTCTGTTTCTGCGGTAAGCAATTTAATATTATATATAACAGCCGGCTGATATAGCTTAATATATTTTTTCTTTATAAAGATACATAGAAATATTACATATATATATAAATATATAAATAAAAATATTACACCTAGACTCTGCTAGACTGTGCTGTGTGGCTACGGCACTAAAGAATTTAGCCACCCCCTCTCTTCCCGTGGGTGTCGTAAGAGGCACAGAGGCAGAGGAGGAACTTAAGAAGCCGACCGATGGCGGGATAACCATCCAACTGCTGGCTTTGAAATACACAGGCCGAAGACGGGCAGCAGCGTCTTCGGTGCGACAAAGCCAGTAGGTACTGCGGTCACCAACCCGCCTGCCCAGCGTGGTGAATATGGGCAAAACACATGAGTTCACGTTATTTTTGGCGTAAACTTGTGGAGGCCTATGTCCAGCAGTGGACTGTATAGGCTGTAATGAAGACACCTAGACTCAGGCGGGAATCGAACCCGCAACCCGCAGAGCAGAAAGCAGGCCCCTACAAACTGCGTCAACGAGCTAGTCATCGAGCTATACATGTGTGGTAATTAAGCCATTATAACAATACATTGTAAACAGCAAGAGATTCACATGCTTTATTTCATTTTTTTCATTCGATATATTATATTTCGACTGATTAAAAATTCATATTTTTGATTGCTTCTTCTTTTCTAACCGTATTTTAAAAATTTCTAAATATTTTGTAGTGAGAAATACATAAGCGCGTACCGGTAACGAAAGCGTTGCAAGCTACGTAGTTTTCGTAGCCGGATTGCCTACGAGACGTAGCGCTCGTCGTCGTAGTCTACAGCTACGAATGAGTTTAATTTATAAGCATTCGAAAGTTACTAGGTAACCTTCTCAGTTTAAAGAAAAAATTAGGTTCATTCAAACTTAAATTTAAAAATACATTTTTATAAATAATCTCTGACGACATTAAATTTCAAGTTCCTTAAAATCCTCATTACGATTATTATGAACGTATTATGTTAGGATGAGTTGGTTGTGTTATCGTTGTTTTAACAGAAACAAAACAAAATTACTTACTGCGGGGTAATATTCTTGAGATTTACTTCATCAGCACACCAGTTGGTATGAGTAGAAGCCGGTGGGACTGGACAGAATATATATCAAACTATTTCATGTTTCTGTATATTAGTTTTCTAGATTTTGTAACTATTTTTTAATTTTAACATTATTTATTTAAAACGTAAGAAATTCCTTCGGACCAGAGCATGTAAGAAGTGAGCTCGTGGCCGCTAGTCTCCGGCGAGTCATTCGTATGCATGGAGGACGCGTCATTTGCGACCTTATTGCTTTCCCGGCACTTTCGGTTTCGGGGATCTCTCGCTGTTTCGTACAAAACTGAATTATCACATTTGTTGCTTTAGTTTATTTGATTTATTTACTTACTCCCGTTTTTCCAGTTCTGGATAAAGTTTATCTAGCACATAAGCTACGAATAGAGTTTAACAACAGGACGTAGAACAGGACAATCGTAATGTTTCGTCACATTTAAGAAACTACAACTTTTAGATTAACAATTGTGAATAGGAATATTTTACCATTGTTAACTTATGAGTTGGTCAGGCGGCAAGTAAGCTGAAGAAAATTAGCCTATATTTTTATTTAGTATAACACGAAGGGAACCCGATACGCGTTTCAAATAAAGCAGCGCAAAGCTCCTTCGATCTCGAAGTCGACGATTGCTTTTATCAAGCCGAATCCTGATAATGTACAAGCGCTTGATCTGCGAACCCATCACTGTCTTTACTGGGATTTATTTGAATTTTATCAAACCGAAGCTCTGATCATAACGTGGTGCCGCGAATGTTTTAAAATATCTGTCTGAAAGAACGAATGAAAACATGTGAACGAAGTGATGGCTTATAGTTTTCTTTGAATCTTCGTCCTCGATATCTGTTTCACTACTAGTGATATTGTTCAAGATTTCTTTTTGTTTGAAAGTGTTCGTTTTAGGATTTATTGCAGTGGTTGTTCTGTTTTTTTTTTAAAGAAGTTTATTTAATAATAATAATAATAAATTTATTTATTTCTTTAAGCTTTTACTTTTACCATTTGCTGATAGCGTTTATCTTTCACGTTGATCAGGCACACAAAACAGGTACATTAAAAAGTACATTTCCACTTATAAGCTATTACTGTTAGATTCACAAATTTTGAATAAAAACGTTAAAGAAAATAAATTTTGTTTGACAGTAAAAAAGAAAAATATATTAAAAATAACTTGATTCAGCGAAATTTGTACCACCATATTTTTTTGTAAATTTAGACGATTAGAAAGTATGTGCGTACATACATTCCGGCAACCCTTTTTTATTTATATTTTAACCAGTCTTATCAGGTCAGATTTCTGTACGATATATCAAAATATATACAAACTGAACTGACGAATTCATAATTTTTTCGTTTCATTGTAACATAAACGACGAGCTAAGGATCATTTTACATTGAACTACGAATTACGACTTCGACTGTTGAGATCGAGATTATCTGTAAAAATATTGTATAGCTGAGCACTTTGTTCGTTTGAACACGCTAATCTTGTGATCTCTGCACTGCATTGAACTGAAATAGTCTGTAAATGTCACACTGTTCGGTTTTCAAACATATATTTCTGAATAGGAGGCTTTTGCTTGAGGATATATGAGGGGTGTTTGCGCTTGGTCCGCTAATCTGGCTCATTACGTTTTTATTTCCCTCAAGCGGAAATCGAAACAGTGACCATTAAAGATAAGGTTTTTTTTACACAATTACACCAAAGTGCATGTCATAAGATAATAATAACACATCAAATAAATTCGTTTATTAAAATAACATATGTTAAAATCTAAATTTAACATCAATAACGTTATCAATCCCCCTCTCTTCCCGTGGGTGTCGTAAGAGGCGACTAAGGGATAACAAGGTTCCACAACCACCTTGGAACTTAAGAAGCCGACCGATGGCGGGATAACCATCCAACTGCTGGCTTTGAAATACACAGGCCGAAGACGGGCAGCAGCGTCTTCGGTGCGACAAAGCCAGTACTGCGGTCACCAACCCGCCTGCCCAGCGTGGTGACTATGGGCAAAACACATGAGTTTACGTAATTTTTGGCGTAAACTTGTGGAGGCCTATGTCCAGCAGTGGACTGTATAGGCTGTAATGATGATGATGAACGCTATCAATATGTTTTGACTATTAGATATCACGTGATGTGCTTCACTAGGGCTCGGCGTTCAATTACAACAAACGTCTTACAGTACGATCAAATGGCGTAGCAATATTATCGCTATAACTCGTAGCTAAGTGACGTCTCACTTAATACCGTAATTAATGCCGTAACCTCGCTGTGGCCGTAATATTGTGGTAGACAGTCACATAGCCGTATCATTAGATCCGCATAAGAAAGGCATTTCAAATATTCGAATAATACAACCGCTAACTAATGCTAAAATTGTGTAGATTCTTTTAGTACAAAAAAATAATAATTAAATATTGTAATGTGGCATGGAGTTCTTCGTAACTACTCGCGTTTGTATTCTCAAAAATACGTTATAAAAAAATCAATACTAAACAAAGAGTTGTAAATATTTTTTACCTTACACATCAATCATTGTTTTCATTGTTACAACGACGATACTATAAAGACGACAGAGTATTTCTTGTAAATAAACGTCGCGAGTGGTAGCGATTACTGCGATAATGTCGCGTCATTTGAAACAACCGTTAATGTCCATTACACGCGTCGGGCGGTAAGGCGGGCGGCGCGGGGGCAGGGCGAGGGCGGGCGGAGAGGAGTGCGAGGGGCGAGGAAACCGAATTTAGTATAATGGTAATCTAAATCGCGTATTCAATTAGTATTATTTCACGTACAAGCTGCCAGGTTGTGTCAACTATCGCGTTAGTGGCGCGGGCCGCTGTTAAACTCGTATTACCGCGCACCGCGTGCCCGCTGTCGGAGCCGACGCGAGATCTACGAGTATATGATCTTGTTTTGAAGTTATACTTATTTCAGGCCGTTAGGGAAAAGTGATGAGAGTAATTTTTTACATACGTACGCACACCATCACAAAAACCGACACCCTAAAGTTAGCTAGTCAACGAGGAAAAAGTTAGCAACGTGAAGTTAGCTAGCCAATGAAGTATAACTTCTTACGTACGTACATAAGTACAGTAGTTTTTTATCATATACTATGTAATGATTCGCTTAATGCATTATTTACATGACAATATTAATATAGTTTATTTATTCACAGTTGAGTTAGACGTATACATAGTGTCCTAGTAAGTTCAAAAGTTCCAGTTATATATATACTTTACTGCACTCAAAAAATACATGTAACAACAACATAATAATAAGGTTTATGGCAAAGGTGGACTTATCTCTGAAAGAGATTTCTTCCAGTCAACTCATGGTCATGAGTAAGTATATTATATAGCGAGGCAAACAGTGCAAGAAGATTTACTATCGGTTATCTTATAGATAGACTTGTTTTCCTAAATATTAACCTTCTGAAATACTACTTGATTATCTATAAGATTTTAATATGAGCGAAATCAAGGACAACACTTACGTTGTGTTATAAATGCTGATATGGTCGTAAATTTATATATTTTTTATTAATTTAGTAGAAATTTATTACAAAAATAATTATTTTATACTTCTTGTCCTAAAACCACGAAAGATAAATTTTAGAATAACTAATGTTAATAAAAAATTATCTAGCAAAAAAAATCAGAGTGTCGGACCGTCAATACAACCATTCGCTCCAGTGGACACAGGGCCGGCGGCGCGCTAATGTGCCCCGGATTTACATATAATTGCGCGGCCGCCCCCGGGCCGCCCCACCGCGGCCGCGTGTTTTATGGCGACCCTACTTACATGCCCCTTTCATATTTTCTTTTATTAATTTCCTTTTAGTTATACCGTTTTTGTTTTGTTTAGACCGTTTCATCTATGTGTATGGATAATGCCAGGGCTTTAGATCGACGAGTTGCGTTGAGATGGAATAGCTTGCAGAGAATATGTATTAGAGAGCGTATTCCACAAACAACGAGTTTTTTCAATACAGTGCTTTTTTATGTAAAATGAAAAATATAAGCGTTGTTAGCGTTTTATGATTTTATTGAGGACTTCATGACCCGGTCGACCGAGAAGACCGCGGTTCAAATCCCCATGTCTTCAGATCGATATTTTTCCTTTTTTTCTAATTTCACTCGTGATTTTTTATTTAAATAACCAGTTCATGTTTTTTATTAGAATGTCGGTAAAATCGGAAAATATTATTCATATTTTATCAATTTGTAAAATCAGCAATACCCGCATTGCTACTGTTTGATACTTTTTTTCAAATTGTTGTTTAGTTTTTAAGCGGCTTTAAAAGTATAAGTTTCACTGATAAATAAAACATAGATACAGTATACAAATATATCATATAGTCATATATGTGACATCTCACTGCTGGGCATAGGCCACTTTCTCCATGTTGGACTAGGATTGGAGCTAATTGCAACACGCTACTCCACCGAAGGGTGGCGGATTAGAAACTATTGTTATTAGTTTAATATGGATATTTGGTGTGCTGTGTGGCTACGGCACTAAAGAATTTAGCCACCCCCTCTCTTCCCGTGGGTGTCGTAAGAGGCGACTAAGTGATAACAAGGTTCCACAACCATCTTGGAACTTAAGAAGCCGACCGATGGCGGGATAACCATCCAACTGCTGGCTTTGAAATACACAGGCCGAAGACGGGCAGCAGCGTCTTTGGTGCGACAAAGCCAGTACTGCGGTCACCAACCCGCCTGCCCAGCGTGGTGACTATGGGCAAAACACATGAGTTCACGTTATTTTTGACGTAAACTTGTGGAGGCCTATGTCCAGCAGTGGACTGTATAGGCTGTAATGAGGATATTTGGTAATAACCAGCTTCACGTGCTCTCCGAGACACGATGAGGAGACCTAAACGGACAGACATCTAAACCAGGAAGAAATATTTGTACAAATACAATAACAACAAATAAATTTCGACCGGTAAACGAATCTGCAAACCGCCAGTTTTTTGGCGCGTACACGCACCACGACACTGAAACGGTTGTCCATATACGCTAAGCTATATAGTTTAGTGGGTATACCTCTGTCTGGGGAAAGCAAAAATTTGAGAACAAATTCGATTCTATTGTCAGTTTTACTAAAGTACCCGGGTGACCGAGCTAAGCTCGGTATTTTTAGTAAATCGTGTTTTTTGGAAATCATAAAGTATAAATACGAATTACATATTGATAAAATATGAATAATATTTTTCGATTTTACCGACATAATAATAAAAAATAAGAACAGTCTATTTAAATTAAAAATAACGAGTGCAATTAGAAAAAGAAAAAGAAAAATAATTGATCCCGGACATGTGGATTTGAACCATGATCTTCTCGGTTGATCCCGAGCGGCCGATTTCCCACCGAGCTATTTCAACTTCATTGACTTATGCGAAATTTACCTTCGTATTCTAACGATATTTTTTTCAATTCCTAAAAACTCCCTGTTTTTAGGAATTGAAAAAAATATCGTAAAACGACATTTCCTGAAAATGAATCCTAGCTAGATAGATTTATCTCCCCCGAAACCCCCTAAATACTAAATTTTATGAAAATCGTTGGAGCCGTTTCCGAGATTCAGATTCTATATATATATATATACAAGAATTGCTCGTTTAATAGTATAAGATTCTTCGTAAAAATTGGCCTTATAGTTAAATTGAAGGTTATATTCCTTTGTATGATCGCACTAAATGCCGTTATATTTCAGTCGGGTCTACTGGTTTGGTGGTTTATATTATCGTTATTAAGTGGAATTTTCAACTAATATATTTGCCATGTGTAAGCGACGCAATATTATCTGTGACCCATGTATAAGTAATCTGTAACGTTTTTATATAAATGTAAATTTGTATGTTGGTAATATTATAAATAATAGTGTAAGGTATATTGTAAGTCGTTATTGTAGTCGTCCAGTCTGTCGCTGCGATTGGCACGTTTGTGTTCAAGTCATTTGTCAAAGCTTCCATCTATCCTCAAATAAATACATCCTCACTACAATTGTTGTATATCTATCCAACATCAACCTTCTACACCATATTTAATAACATATTTTCAGTATCAAAATCAACCGGCCCCTGCATCTGCACTACAACTCCAGCGTACGGTCGATAAATTCCGTTAACGAGCAACTGAAGTCTATTCTGTCGACAATTCTCGATAGATTCAATTATAGCGTTGCCGGAGCTTGCGACCCGCAAATGAAGATTGTGCTTGTGTACACCTGAAGTGCTAGAGGTTGTTACTGCGCTCCGGTTACTGCGTATCGCTTAATCCTCTTAAGGGCGAGATAGAACTTCGTTCCTAATACTATGGAGTTTGCTAATCCCTTTAAGGAAGTGTGTTTAAATTCGGTAGTTAACGCTAACTGGCACGATTCGCTCGGCGATGGTAAACAGTGGCGTTTGGTCGTCACTTCGTGCAGTGTCAAAGTGCCAACTGTTAATGTCATGTGTACGATTGCTTATTTCTACGAAAATAGACAGTTTTATGTGCACCATGGTCTAGACTAATACTCGATATCGTCTGTAACTTTCTTAGTCGTGTTTTATTTAGTTTGGGTTTACTTGTGTTTTAATTTATAAAAAAGTCACAATAAGTTTAAGTAAAATAAGTATTTATTGAATATTTCTAATTATTTTTCTAACATAACACCTACTAGATCACCTCGGGTATGAAATAGTGCTAATTAATTAGTGGCCCGGTTGATACAGGCGACGTCACGTGCGTGCATGTTTGTGTGTGTGTGTGTAGTTTTCGCTAATATTGCCTGTACCTATACTCTTTTATTTATAGGATTCTTTTTTATGTATTTCTTACTGACTCTTGAATGTACGATCAGCAGAACGCTAAGTAGTACGTAAGTAGGTAATAAAGTAATGAGTGCGCTCGATAACTACACGTTCTCCGCCGCCGCTATTCACGAGTTGGCATTACGTACAATTAAAGCCGAGATTCAAAAGCGAGTTCTCGTTTAAATTCCAGCGCGCAGAGGATAAATCCTGAGGAATTACAGTCGATCGCGAACTCTATAAAGTAATACACAAAATGCAAATAGTTAACGAAGTGAAATTCAGAACTAGGAATCGTCTTAACCGACCTCCGAGTGGCAACTTTAATTAAACCTAACTTCGGAGATGACATCCCACTCTAGATAATTCTCACCGTCCTTGATTCCGCCGCCTCAATTTAATTTAAACTTTAGTGTTTGTTAATAGAGACGGTGTCCGAAGGCGCAGGGTCGGTCGCTCGCAACTGTTGCGTTCTGCGGCCTCTCGGCTCAGAGCTGCAGGCTACCTGCCCTTCCATGTAATGAACCGGTAGTCTTATCAGGTTGTTGACCTGCTCATTTAAATATTTGATAAGTAAAATGAACGTTTTAGATTTTACGCAGTGGACTGTGCACTATTTCAATATTATTTTTAATCGATTATACATTTTTTGGTTAAAGAGAGATGAGGTCTTTGTCGTGAGAACCAAGACAAAATTATTATCTTCTGAGTACACTAAAAAAATATAAACCTGTACGCGATCATTAAAAGAAAAATGTCGTGAAAAAATCAAGCTCGGAGCGCAAAACGTTCCGCTAGTTATAATTCCGCACATTAATTCCGTAAGACAATTCATAATCTGCATAATTGTCATTTCCGCTCCGTCGATTACCGTCTCTCCCATTACAATAATTGCCTTTTTCTCTTTTCCCGTCACAAATAACCCTTCTCCGTTTTAATTCAGATTACAAATAGCTATGAATGTTTTATTCAGAACAAAAACGATCCATTGGAATTTCATTAGAATTTCTTGAAGCACTTCGTCGTCGGGCGTTTATGTCATTGTTGGATGTTTGAGATGTGCGATCCGACTTTTCTGGTCTCCTTTTATTTGTATTGTTTTATTCGTTCCGTATATTGAAAAAAAAAATGCTGTAATTGGATTTAAGTTTTCTTGGTAATTACGATTTCAAATTGAAATCGTAATCTCGTCTTATTGTTATATTAAGTCGACGCAAAATCAGAACACTTTAAAGCTGTGATATTTTAACTGAATTAGAATAAGTATTAGAATAATTTGCATTAAAATAACCTTTATTTTCTTCTATTTTCCTATGGTTAACGAAAACACTAGCGTGTCCTGCGGATTTAAGCAGTCAAAAATAAGTTACATGATATCAGTGTTGTTGTAATGGCCAGGAACATTTGCGAAATCTGTTGCCAAGGTAGCTAATGCCGGAAAAATGATTACGGAAACGAGAAAAACAAGACATAAAGCCGCAGTCAGAGTGTGAGTTTACAAAACACAACAGTAACAAAATTATATTTCGTAGTAAGTTGAATAAAACTTTCGTTTAAGTAATTCATCTTAAACATTCAGGGACAAATTATATCAATCAAAAATAAGTGAACGTACAAAAAAGCTTTCATAAGGAGCAACTGTCTCAACAGATTATAGAGATACATAAATATTACTTCTATGATCCACAGCGGGTTTTTAGAGAAATACTTAACTAGGAGTTACGCTTCATCACTTAATTCCACTGCTAGACATAGGCCTTCACAAGTTGGCGCCATAAATGGCGTGAACTTATGTGTGTTGCCCATAGTCACCACACTAGGCAGGCGGGCTGGTGACTACAGGGCTGGTTTTGTCGCCCCAAAGACGTTGCTGCCCATCTTCGACATGTGTACTTTAAAGCCGACATTTAGATGGTTATCCCGCCACCGGTCGACTTTATAAGTTCCAAGGTGGTAGTAGAACTGTGTTATCCCTTAGTCACCTCTTAGGATACCCACGGGAATAGAGGGGATGGCTATATTCTTTAATGCCGTAGCCACACAGCTTAGCAGGAGTAACGTTTGTTACCAGACATTTGTGGCAAAGGCTGTCTGGTAATAATCGTTACTCGGTAATCATCTTATGCTTAGAAAAAGCGCTGTGACAGGAACTCATTCCAGAATAAAATATTTTGTAAGTATATTTCAAATATTCGCTCCGAGTGGAAATCGAACTTGTGACTATTGCCGTTAACTTCCAACACTATTGCACTGCAACTATAAATATATATACATATAGCATTATTATTTACACATTACGTTACGAGAACTCAAGTACTTATAAAATAAAAAATAAACTATTAGAAAACTAAACATGCTGACGTACTTTTCTTGTTCGTTTTCCATTAAATTATATTTCTATAATTCAAGTATTGTTATGCGGTATGGTTCTGTCGAGCTTCCCAGCTGCATTGTGTTTCGTTCAACAAAACACGTAATTATAAAAGTCCGCTAAGTCCCAACTTCTGCTCGGAAATAAACCGTTATTGATATGGAGTAACTTTTGATCGGACGATGTCGTGAACTTCTATCGGTAGTCTGTTTCCATAAAAAACATCTGCTGTATTCATTATCCTTTTATGTTACTGTTTGGAATCGTCTGCTTTGACTGTAGGGTCGTCTTTAAGACTTTTGTTTTCTATTTGTATTCAGATAGAAAAAAAACTTCATTTTACGCAAAAGTTATCAAACAATACTTCAATACCTTTACCTTACCTTACTCATGACTTTCGCTGGATTGTAATTAAAACATTCGGACTATCTACTAAAAAAAATGAAATATATATTGTAGCTAATAGTAAAACACAATGTCATCAATATTTAAAGCCAGCAGATTACGTAAGCAACAATATTGACCAGTTGAGTAAGCGGAGCGTCGTCGAGTTTAGAGATAGCCTGATATCGTGAAAACTAAAACTAATAATTTTCTATTAGTTACTCGAGCTCATTCAGCAGAAATTAGTTTGAAATGTACCAAACACTATTTCATTTCAACATTTTCATGATAAGAACGTGATAGAAGCCGAAATTATATTTTAAGTTTCGGACTTTTTTCTTTCCGTTTTCATTACCATTGATGGTTTTTTTTTTTTAATTTAAAAATTTAACATCCACGGGCTCAAAATCCCCATTCCTTTTGTTTAGTATGCATTATATATTAATACCACAGGCGATTTATTATAATGATATTATTATTTTATCATAATGATTTATTTTTTAATAATTATTTTTTAACAATAATAATAGAAAACAGTATACACATCATTCATTCCATTCGTCGTAGTTTCTGAACATATTATTATTTTTATTATCTATGTTTATATTTACATTTATTTGCTAGTTATCATATATGTACACTTATTATCTACTTACAATATACACTTAACCTATGTTACTGTTAGTAAGGGGTATTTAAAAAAATTGGATGTATACATATACTCACACCCACACATACACACATACATTTCATTACATTGCATTACATAAATACACCTATTTATCTATCCACTCATTACCCATACATGAGTTAATAAAATCAATGTCATACGCTTTTAGCCGAACAGGCACTTATCGATCTTACGTGATTTTTGTCATTTCGTTTTGCTATCTTAACTACTTTGTAAATTTGCCAGGTATTAAGCTAGGCAACAAGACATTGACTTTTGAAATAGTCCTTTCTATTAGACAACCTACAATAGTGAAGTAGGAGTGACAGTCCGAAATATTACTGGTAAAAAGTATACCAGAAGTACAGTCTTGAACGCTTAATTATACGTTTCAATTATTGATTAATCATATTTGAGAAAGGTATCGGTGTCACGAGGTGAGTTTGACCTTTGCTTCATACTATCAAATGTTAACATTCTTACACTACGGCCCAGTAGAGTATATTTATTTGTGAATCCACTAAATCGGTCTCCCTTTCAAATGTATTGAAAAAGCAACATCAATTATTCCTTTTGTGACTAGAACGAACCCGTACATATTTCAGTCGTAAGGAAGCCATATTTGACTTTACAAAAATTTTCGATAACGATTCTAGATGTTTCGTAAAAAAATTCTAATCGAACGGAATCTAATATCAGTTAAAGGAAATCTCACAAGGGTTTCGAGGGTTCTCATTACAAATTCTCGTTTTACTTTGTGAAAAAAGTTAAGAATTTTTCTTCCAAAAATATTCATAGCTTATATTTAAATACATAAACGAGAACAAATAAAGATGAAAACCTCATTATTTTTTTATTCATTTAAATGTTCCTTTAATTAAGTGTTAGCGAAAACAGAAATAAAGTAGGGAAACTAATACTGGCGAACGAAAAGTTGTCGGTGCGAGCACATTGTCTAATCCAGGGTTATGAATCCCGGGGTTCCGTCCAAGTCCGGGATCGGTGGGGTAGTTGCCATCTACGTTGCTGTCCGCCACGAACTTTAATGAATTGGAGAATATTTCGATTTACTTGTATTTGTTTACCGAATTCAAGAACGGACGAAAATTCTATTTTCGGATATTTGTTAATAATTTTCTTGTGCTTTTATTTAATTTATAAAAATGGTAGTGACACGTTTTATTTAAAAAAAAATCCATGACATTATAGTTCAATATTTTTAATTCTTAAAAAAAAAACACATTATTTTAGATTGTTTAAACTTTGAATGTCATTTCTTTAATTTCAGAGCTAGCATAGTTTAATTTCCCGGTCCCAGTTCCAAGCAATTATTACAGTTGCCATGTTGTCACGTATATAAACATGAAAATACTGTTTAAATAAAATATAATTATTCGTAAACACGATGACATAAACGATATTAAAGATATTTTGAAGTAGTATTAGTAAGACGACCTACATCAATATATTCCTGCGAACTTTGGCTTTTGACGCTCTAAAAATAAATTTTTCATTCAATTTATATAATACAAAGTCATGTATTTTTAGTTTATTTATTATAATTCTCACCTTAAAATCATAGAGTAAATAACGAAAAACGCATGTAGAAAACTAAATTTATTGTTCAATATATGTTGACGTTGGCAAATGAGATGGGACTGGACAGGACGATGCACAAACATCCGCAACGTACATAGCTCGTGTATTTCGAGTAATTATTTGTCCAGCGCGAGGCGTACAGAGCGCTGCGCAGCGCTGCGAGCGCTTAATTGATTAGGAGCTCCTGTCATTCGCTGTTTTCATCTTAATCGGCGCTGCGAGCAGAGTGATTGATTCGTGTGTGGGGAATTAGAAATTTCATTAAAATAATGTTACGAACTGACAATATGTCAAATTTAACATTATTTAATTTATGTAATGAAATTGAAAACACACGCTCTGTGTGGGTTCGCTCCTGTATACTTTTAACTATGTACAAAGTGTAGTCTGAAAAAACCTCGATGCCGAAATGTTAAGAAATAATAATAATAAATAAACTTATATAAATATATATAATATAGTTGACTTGATGTTAGAAACAAACTAACGGATAACTGTACTTGCTTGAAAATAGCAACACTGATAATATTATATTTATATTACTTTACACAGCAATGTAAACGTAGGTAATAATTGGAGTAACGCGACGGAAGTAAATGCAATATTCAGCGGATTCCTGGGAACTTTAGTTGCAGATCTGGAATTTGTCGCAGAACGAACTGACGGCGAGCTCGTTTTGTTTGAATTTAGTTTAACTGTTTCATACCGCCATGATACTGTTTAAGAAGTGTGTAGTGTATTTCTTAGTGCATTATTACTGTCTTCGATGACAGTCACGATTTCTGTTTCGCTATGACGAGTCGCAGCGTGATATTTTGTAGCGTAAATCAATTAAATTTATAATGATAATAATAATGAAACCACCATAATATCTATCTTTCTATAATCTCTATCTTTGGCTCAAGAGCAATGGGAAAAACCGGTCGTACTGTTCACCTCTGACCGAGAGACCGTATGGATGGAAAAGGAGCTGCTTGGATGGTCTTCTAGGCGCTCCACACGCCTCACGTGGATAGTAAAGCCTCTGTGCAGTTACTGCAATTCGGGGACCTCTTTGGGGTAACCGAAGGTATTGTCTGTGCAATACTGGATCAGGTGGTAAAAGCGAACAGATACCGGAAGCAAATCCAGATGGCACTCCAGACTTCTGTCGAGCCTGTAGTCATATCGGTAAGTCACTCAAAGCTGTAAAGATTGTTCACCAAGAGCTTGCACTTGTTTACGGAATCGTGGAACAGAAAATGCCATTTATCAGTACTCACCGGTGCCCGTACTCAAACGCGACGCAGTCCGGCCCTCCTGTCCCAGTAATACTGACTATCGCTATGGACAGGACGATACTGCCGAACAAGCTTGATATCGTGGTGATGGACAGGGCTCGGTTGAGGGTGTTTTTAGTGGACGTCACCATTCCGCATAACAAAAACCTCGTAAAAGCAGACACATCCGCCGATCTACCGCACGACATTGTTGACATGCGGGGTGTGAAGTTCGCTGAAATTACCCCTAACGTAATATCTGTTTACGAGTATCTGTCACGCTTTAATCTTGGTTAGTGTCGCTCACTGAGCTCATCTGAGGTAACTAGGGATCCGTGACGGTTTGTTCGCAGCCAGGATGCAAAAGGCAGTGTTACTCGACTCGACTAGGATTATTCGTCGGTTCTCAGCCTACAATCCTAAACCCGGGCCGTTTGATCTCTCTGCCGGGGCGTAATCCTCCAACCGCTTATATTTATTTATGCAAGGATATGTAAATTTATTACATTATTTATATAAGTATTAATATACTTTATTGCATATTTAAACAAAGAACTAAACATTACAAGCAATTATAGTCACATATTGTACAACCAGGCGATCTTATTGTTAAAAAGCAATCTCTTCCAGACAACCCGAGAATGAAAGGAATAGTGCTTTGAACTATTCATTTAATTACATTTCAATTAGATAACAGTTTAAGCGTTAGTGATTAAACAACAACGTTTTTCGTTTACAATATTGCTGTACCGTTTTCGGTTTTTAATCTCTTGATAAATAGTCGTTACTTTGAGCGAAAGTGATCTTTAGTTTTCATGTAAAAAGAAATCTATTATAAATTTTTATTTTTCTACAAATTAATTTTAAAATCATTTTATTCTACTCGTACTAACACAAACTTTGCATTTCTCCGCTCGAAAAAGTCGGACAAATGCTTGTTTTCAGAATGAGAAGTTTATCCATCACACTTATCCACTGGGGCCTTTCCCATATACCAAGAAATGTTTTCCAAAACATACAGTTGAAGCCATCCGTATAATTTTTTTCTACCATCATTTTCGAAATAGTGCTTAAAATAACTATAACATTTAAGATATTCAGAGGTGTCAAATCAAATTTGAACACACAACCTTTTAGTACTAATTCACACATATTTCCCACTTTTCCTATCAATCGTGACTCTTTAGAGCTGTCAGCACCAGAAGAACTTCAAATACGTTGTTGACATAAAGGGACGAGTAGAATAAAGGATTGGGTGAGGTTGGTTCTGACTGTCTCGTTTAACTTACGAGGCGCAGTTTCAATTGATGCTTCAAGTCAAATTTGAGAGACTGTATTAACTTCAATTATATTTATTTCTGAGTTTTGTTACTGTAGCTTAGTTCAACACCTCTAAATATCTAGATTTTGATACTTTAATTTTAGTAAAAATTAAGTATCAATCTGTTGAATTAAGGTCTTCATTATAAAAATTAATTCTTTATTCTGCTAAATATAATCAAACAAAGCAAGAAAAAGCGTTTGTACAAAAGCTATCTTATCGCTGAAGATAAGTTTTTTTCCAGATAACCTTTAGGCAAAGGACACGATATAGTAGAAATGTATACAAAGAAAATTGTGCCTTCAATAGATGTTTTTCGAATAAAATTAAGCGCAACACAAAATCATTTCGATTGTAAACATTTTAATACTCATCATCACTTAATAGACACACACACACACACACACACACACACACACACACACACACACACACGCACACACGCACACACACAAATAAAAATAAAAAGGTAAAATATAACACATATTTATTAATAAACAATTTTTAACAAGGCGGATGCTTCGCACAATTCCAAGTGGTCGCCGTCCGGTCCACTCGCCCGCTAGCCGATAACGACTACAACTTTAAATTGATACATGCAATTGTTATCAGTTTGAAACAGTTTTGTGATACGATAGAAGAAACTTGCGAGTATACATTTTAAACCAGTTAAACTATGTATAAAACTGAAAGTAAAATTAATAACAACATGATAATGGACTGAAAATAATCGAGAATGTTTTATTAAATTTTATTGAAGAGCAAAAAAAAAAAACACAAACATCTACTTAGATCTGACGAATGACCAATATTGTAAACTCAGTAGTAGAGTGTAGCGTCAGTCATAGACATGCAATAAAATACATAGTATTATATGCTGGTGTGGTTTGTGGTAAAGACATATCGCTTGTAATACTATACGCATACCATCTGCGGAGGTACAAAGTTTTTAAATAGCATCAAATAAATAACAAATATCAATATAAGAAATACTGTCGGGAGTTACCTGTAAGAGATCACTATTATTGATAAGACTGTCTTCGCACTTTGTTTCGTTAGTAAAATTATAAGATTCATTTTTTAAATGTAATTGTAAATAAAGTATAAAATAAATGAATACGTTTTGTTTAGACATGATTATAAAATTACAATAAGAACACTGCGAGTTGAATGTCTCGGCAATTCCTTTTTCTACGTTATTAATAAATTATAGTGATAACAACTGCACTACAACGCTAAATTCTAAAGTCCGGGAAGAAATTAATTTTGCATCTTTCTCGTAATAAGATTTATTAGTTAATTAAAATACCGTTCTCGGATTTTAAAATAAATTTATTTAATTTCATCTTTCATCTTTTAAATATTAAATGTAAGGAACTGCACATAGAATTAATCTGTGTTAATGAATTTTATTACGTATATCATTGTTTCCCAAAGGTTAAATAAATAAATAAATAGAATGCTTCTGCGTGCAGTGATTTACATTTAAAATTTAAATTAATATCTCAAGGTGTACTTTGGCGAGATCTAAGTTCTATCAGATATATGAATTTTGTTTAATATTTTTACTCAGATGATAATTTATTTAAGACACAAATATTTAACTGTTAATTATTCAACTGACTAATTTGTCAGTTTTTCCGATGCTTTTGCAGTTGTTTTCGCTGTTCTAATTTTTTGGAGCTAGGAATACTTTAACATTTTAAGGATTCGGAATTAACGTAACTGAATTTGAGTGATATACATATATGCTCGTAGTGATGACGAATAATTACGAAAGCTGAAAACTACCCCCAGATTTACGAAAAAATTTTTTACAAATTATTAAATAACAAAATTAAAAAATATTTTAATAAAAATCTATATTGAGAATTATTTTGTTTTGTTTTAAAAGTCATCATCATCATCTTCCTGCCCTTATCCCCCTTACGTAAGGTCGGCACAACATGTTTTCCTCTTCCATTGCTCTCTATTATTCGTCACTTCAGCGCTTTCTTCCTTTCCTTTCTTTCTTTCCTTTCTTTCTCATTTCCGCACTCACACAATTGTTTTGTTTTAAAAGTAATGTAGTATTAACCTAAATAACCTGCAATTATCTTCTCATAGCATCGGAAAGTGCTCGTAGTTTACTAGCAGTCGCTACGGCTAGTGCGGTAATAAACGGCTCCGCGAACAATGCAAAAGAACCGAAATGTGCTCGGCGGACAGGGTGAAAAATTGTAGCTGTGAACGATGCGCTGTCCACGCGGCGGGCGACCAGCGTACCCCGACAGCGACGGTAGGTCGCGAGCGAGCGATAACAAGGCGCCTCATAGTAGCGGTGTATGACGAGCGTATATATATACGGAGGCATATAACTACGGTGACGATTAAGTTTTTTTTTTGTTTCTGAAATATAAGCTGAGTACGTCGTGATATATCATGCTTTATATTGAGTCGAGATTTTAGTATTAAAACAATATAAATAAATTAGGATGGTTTAACAATTTAATTTTAATGAAATATATATATACATTAATTATAAGAAAAGTATTTTAAAACAGAATTTAGGTTTTTAATAGTTAAGAATTGAACCGAAAACTATTTTACTTGTTATTGCAAATTATATAAATTAGGTTTTAGTTACTTTGCGCTTAAGTGCTAACTCTGGGCTGCTATGTATATAGCATAATTACGTATTGTGTACATGAAAACTGACTAATACGACACATTTGACAATATTATAGTAATTTTATTATTTATGAATACCTTGATAAAAAATAGCATGTTTTAAAAATAAAAAAGGACATGGTTTTCAAAATCCCGTGGATGTATCTCAATTATATAAAATATATATATATTATAGTTTTCTTTCTTTTTTCTAATCGCGTCCGCCATCACGTCCGCTCCCGCTTCCGCCAGTTAACGTGAACAAACACTAAGTGCTTAATTATGCGGTTTGGAAATCTCTGGATTCTTTTTATTTGCGGATTTCAGCAATATAAATTTCTAGATTATTTACTTAACACGCTTTAGCGGCGAACACCGTCGTCACTTTAAAAGTATTATTAAGTTTTCAAAATTAGGCACAAATCTGTCTTCTTTGTTTACCTAGCTCTTTGTTGATCAGTTAATTATTATATCGTTATATTATCTTCCCTTATACAATTGTTTCAAATACATAAATACGTCATGAGATATGCGCATATCTATGATCTAGCGGTTTTTATACAATATTTATTTTTTATTAGATACTAATATATAATTATTATTGTTAGGTCTGTTGCACTATATACGTTTCAATCATTTGTAAGTCTTCATTGTTATATTAAATAAAGTAGTCATGTGTATGTCTATTCTTTCTAAATTAACTCTTTCATAATCATTGTTATTGCGATAAACTGCAAACCCGGTTATAATATAATTTCAATGATAATTAATTTTCCTTACATTTTTTTAATTCAAAGTACTAATGATGCGTTTGCGATAATAATAGCATTTCGATTGTGCTTGATATCTATACAACTGATAAATGAATCCTCATTACCGATCCCGTCGTATCTGTTTTGTTGAAGCGTTAGGAATCTTTCAACGACAAACACACAGGGAGGGATGGAGTTGGGGGCGCCACAACTGTTGTCAATTAATTACCGGCTTAGGTTTATTAATTACATCGTTATCGAAACATCACTGCGCGGTATAACAAGCGGCGGCTCTCGTTCGGATTAGAGCCTCCGCTGGCTCACGAGCATTCGGACTGTGGATAATTTTAATAAATATGCTTTAATCTGTTTGATTAACCACGCTAATATTATAAAACTACGACTAAAACGTAAAATTAATTCACAATAATATAAATATTAATAATAATAAAATTAAACATTAAATTTTAACATGATTTTGAATGCTATTTAAAATCGTCTTAAAATTTAATTTAATTACCACACAGTGGAAGAAAGGTAAAAGTGAAATGAAATCCACTTTTGTTATATTACATTATAATTGAAAAAAAAATATATATATTATGTTTGCTCTGACTTACTTCAATTACAAGTAATACAACGTAAGTAGACGAAAATATAGTCAAGTAAATACGTGCTATCAAAGATTACTCGAGAAATAGTCATCAGATCTCGATCAAATTTAAATGTGATCACAAAAAAAGCATCCGCTTTCGACTAAAATAAAAATCATCAAAATTGGTTAACCCAGTGAAAAGTTATACGGTATAATACAACGTAGGTCGCCAAAAAAATAGTCAAGCAAATAAGCATTTTTACATATAACTAAAAAACACTCGTAGAATCTCAATTAAATTTTAATGGGACTACATGACACAGACCATCTTTCGATTAAAATAAAAATTATTGAAATCGGTTTACCCAGTCAAAAGTTTTGAGGTAACATACACAAAAAATACAACCGAATTGAGAACCTCCTCTGCTTTGGAAGTCGGTTAAAAATAGTTACCACCCGTGGATGCCCGTTGCCGGCGTGGTAAAATTTTAAACTCGCCTAGTATCTTTATAGTTTATTTCTTAGAAATATTAAAACAATATGCAAGTCTTTACGCTTTATACCATAAGAAAGGTTTGATACAGAATTGTTTTGGTAATCTCTCGTGTCACGTAATATGGAGAAAATGTGATTTCACAGTTTAATTTGTAATTCAACATTCGAGTCATAAATGTGTACAAGGATAATAAATCACGCCGGCTGGTGGTCACACCGCTGGCGGCGCTCCAACCGTCCCTGGACTTGACGCCAGGGGCGGACTAAGCACAGACCGGGGCGTGTATACATATATGTATATCTGAGAAGGAAATTGTTGAAAACTAAAAAAGTTAAGGACATTCAAAGTACCTGTTTTATTTTAAATAAACACGTCACTTCTATATTTTATTTGAAGAAAAATTAGTTTCAATAAATATTTATAGCTTATATAAATTAGGTGGTCGCTCCAAGCCATTTTATAAACACATTTCAGGTGTCTCAAAGAATAAACAGTTTAAAGCTTCTAAAAACATAGTAACAAGTCTTTACTCCAGTTACCCCTTTCTAAGTCCGGTCCCGCTCACCGGTCGAAAACGGTTATCGTTTCTAGAAGTACGGAGCCGTCTCGTTTGTTTGGATTACTGCGAGGAGAAAAATAAAGTGTTTAAATGGTAATGCCGCAATTAAATTAGCAGCGAACTCCCAGATAAGAATATCTCCGTATGCGGTGAGGGGGAGTCTCACACATGCACGTACACTTGCAGTAGTAGTATTTAATGTAAATGTTATGGTATATTTACTTTGAATAGTTGTGCCCGCAACTTTTTCCGCGTGGAATTTAACATTAATTAATTATTGTTCAGTTCGCAGAGTTATAAAATAAACAGATTTCCAAAATAAAAGTAGCCTAAATTACTCCTTTTTACATCAGCTATCTGCTAGTGAAAGTCCCTTCATAATCAGTTCAGCCGTTTCAGAGATTAGCCGCAACAAACAAATATACAGACAGACAGACACAAAAATTGTAAAAAAAATTATTTTGGTATATGTACCGTGTATATATGCATTTAGTAAAAAGCTGTTATTTTAATATTACAAACAGAAACTTGAATTTTATTTATTTGTATAGACGTCATCATCTATTACTAGTTATGACATGTATATGTTACAGGGGGCCTAATTAAATCTGAACTTATTGACTATGTATGACCACGCCATGTGTGACATAATATGCCCTAAATGACAAACTATCCGATAAAAAAAGATTCATGATTGACGAAAGTGTCTGGACAACAGTACGAAGTTAGTAATATACTATTAAAATTTATTTTAGTATAATTTATATTTCGCTTAAGCCTGGTATATCCTAAAACTGGGCATAGGCCTCTTTCCCCATATAGGAGAAGGATCAGAGCTCAATCCACCACGATGCTCCAATGCGGGTTGGTGGATATATTCCCTACTATGAGTAACGATCGCTATCAGGTGTACATGATAACAAACGGGACCGACGGCTTAACGTGCTTTCTGAGGCACGGTGGGGAGACCCACAAGGACTGCACAAACACCCAGACCACGGCAAACACCTGTATGGCTAATACAAATGTTTGTCATATGCGGGGATCGAACCCGCAACCGCCAGCGCAACAGGTACAATCCATGGCTGTAACCGTTGCGCCAACGCTGCGTCGCAATAATAATTAATATATAATCATTTATATTATATAATTAAAATTTTATACTATTGACAAACAATAATGTATGTTAAACGATAGTGGCCTAACAATGAAACAAACAAGCACATACACTCACAATCATTAGTTTCACTTATGTGAGTTGTATGTGTCTTAAGGACAGTCTACAATTTTGCACATGTAATAACTTAAGAGCCCGTAAGTCCGCTTGTACGATAGTGAAGGGGCAGCGATCAAGTGACGGGTCCAGCGCTCGGCGAGGATGTTCGGGTAATCACGGCAGCGTGACGGCTTACAATTTATTGTTAAGAACGTTGAGGGTAGACGTACATTTTATCAAACAATTTTATACTAAGCTTCAGGAATAGATACACATCATAAAAATATAAAACTCACTTTATAATTATTAATGTATGACTTTCTATATTTATTCAGAAATTCATCATGAAATGTTAAAACATATTTAATAGTCAGTAATTGTTTGTACCGCTTCCGAAAAACTGTGCTAAAAAGCTATATTTTCATTAAAAAAAATCCAACACATTTTTCCACGCCTCCAAGGAGATATTATAAAATATCGTGTGATGTGGAATGAATCAGAGCCATCTGTGATTATCTGCAGGAAACAAATCAATTAATTAAATACAATTTGAAATTGTAAAATAACGATTTAAATATTCCACTAAAGCCTACTTGAATCAAGTTATTTTTGATTTGGTTTTTAATCAGTCAGTAACAGTAAGTGAGCGTCTCAAATTGATCCGGGAGCATGAAGGAAGTTCAAGAAAGTGCTCCAGATATATTGAGAGTGAACGCAAAAGTACACTTCAGATTGTGAACGCATGTACTTCAGAAAAGATCATTCGTTGTACTGTGACGAGATATTTTCAATAAAAGCTTATGTCTGCAAAATGATGTTGAACGTTTTTATAATCATAACCCTTTTACTTGTATTATTGTTATAATTATTGTTTCAGTAACTTTAACAATAAAAAAAATATTTGATCATAATTATGTGTACAAAGATTACTAATAAAACAAATGTTTTCGGTCATAGATGAACAGAGTTTTCAATATGTTTTCGTATGAATGTGTTGTTTTTTTTGTTACATTATATCTCTAAACGCTCTATTTTGCACTTTAAAACTGCTGTCCCTCGCGAACATTTTGCTCCAAGTCTCGCCGTGAAGTCTTAAAATGTTTGTTAATGCGCAGGTAATTCTTCCGAAGCGTACGAGAGCCCGCACTAATCTGCAGCGTCGCACACAAGAAGCGCGCCCGGGAGGCAGGCAGTTACTCGAGGCTATCAGAAACACGAGCGTAACAAACGACCCTGTTGAGAGTTCGGAGACGCCGTAAGGCTGAGACATACACTAGGACTGGAGTAAACTAGTCATAATGAAGTTACAAATAATATATTATTAGATATTTGTTTGCGATTAGATTTATTTTGTTTAATAATTGGCCCAATCGGACAACGGAACAGAGTTTTCAATTGTAATTTATATTAGTTCGTCACGGGATAGGGGAATTAGGTTAATTGAGAACTTCGTTTATTGTACACTCCGAATTAGAGCAATATACAAACGTCACCTGTTTGATAGTGCAAGCAAATATACTGAGGTAGGACAAAGCAAGAAATATCCTGCTCGAAATCTGGAGCAGAACAACTGGGGAAGCACCTCGACCTTGCATAAGATAGCAGCTAAATAATACTGCTCACAAGCAGTGTTATGTTCCTGTGGTGAGTAAGGTGACCAACACTCCCAGGAGGATTGGGGGTATGGTTAGCAACGCGCTTGCGATACTTGTAGTGTTGCAGGCGTCTACAGGCTAAGGTACCCGCTTACTATCAGGTGAGCCGTAGGCTTTTTTGTTGACCTAGTTGTATAAATAAAATGACTAGTTCCGTCAAAATGTCGTCAAGCTGCGCGAAAATGATAACACGGTAAGTAAAGTTGCATCACACGGGAAAAAATTGGTTCGTACACACATATATACATCAATTGGTGATTTAAAAGAGACACTGGTCACTGTGCAATCTTTTCTGTAACGAAGATCATTTGTTTATACTTTTTGGATAGAAGTTACTATTTACAAAAATACAATTACCTTTATTTCAGTCTCGTGTGTTCCACGCTTAACTCGGCATCTCGGACGCGATACGAACAAGCAACCATCCCCGCGGCGGCAGTTAGTGTGTACGAAAAATCACCAACACCTATCCACGGACACATTAGCTGTCTGCATGCGACTTTATCTGTCAATGACCTTGCTTGTTTCAGAGATAATTGTATAAAAATGATATTCAAGTTTAAGTACTGGCTAATGCCGCTATTTAGTTCAGCCTTGTTGATACTTCGCGCATAGATTCGGAACTTTAAATATTTTGCTTTTATTCCATAACATCGTAATAAAAGTTTCGCTTCTGATCAAATGACACTTAAAAATTGAGTGAGTTTAAGAAGGAAAGTGTTGAAGTTTGATCAATAAGTAGGATCTTTTGTAGTTTTTATAGTCACGTTATAAGTATTATAAACTACGTTGTAAATTAAATTAAAATAGTAGCAGTTTTTAATTTCAGTGAAGATACAAATCGCCAACGCAATGTTGATGTTAAAACACGAGCACAGTGGATAAGAGCTGGTATCACGAGTTTACCTAAATCCAATATCCTCGCTTAATGTCGCTACGGCGATGTATTAACAACTGCCAAATGAGCACTAGTAAATACAACGGAAGCGGATTTCAGACGATCCGTTGTACGAACGCTACTGTAAATTTATTAGAATTTGATGCTTATTACTTTGATAATAAAATTGAAATTAATTCGCAAATCGTAATAATTTTATTTTTCATAACTTCAAGTATCTAATTACAAACACAATTATGCGTATTCATGGATATGTATATAAATCTAAATCTTTAGCTATCGAGATAATAAGCATTACTGCAAGCTAACGCTCCCTAGTGGTCATGCACCGATCCCAAGATATTGACATCGTAGGGCTAGGGCGTCAACTCCTAATCCACACAACACATTGTGTGATAACACACATAATATGTCTGTCTAATACCTATTTAACTAATGAATATTAAAATAACTTTTATGAATGATGAAAAACATTATTATATATTATACATATTGAAACATCGACAAACACGCTGTACTTTATGTATAATACTCGTATAAATTTATTGAATAATAAAAAAAAATTGATCCATAACTGTGACTATTGTAAGCGCGCCATCCCATTGGTCCGAATGCAACAATGTAACTATACTTATTAAATATTATAAAGGGAAACCTGTTATTGGCCTTATTTTTTGTAATTGCTTATAGTATCTGTTAACTGAAACGCTATTGGTTTTCTTAATAAATAAAAAATAAAAAAAAAATAACATGAAAGTTTTTAAACTTTCAATGCAATAATACTTATTGTAAATAAATTTATAATAAGTTTTCGAATTATTTGCTGCAAATAGTGAGGGTCAGACACACTTAAAACTATTGTTGGTATGTATCTAAAGTAGGTAATTTATATACTAATTTTAATTAAAAATAGATATTTTTGTTCAGTTTTATATATATATATGTGGAGAGTCAAATGTGAAGCAAGTTTATGTGTAAATTGTAGCAGTTTCCCGATTAGCTCTGTCGACCGTCCGGCTTGTCGCGTCCCCTGCACTGACGCGATGATGGCTCAGTAATTAAGTGCCCCGATCAATTGTACGACGACTTTCATGTTGCTGTACAGGGTTGACATCGGATTCGCCCACTCTCGTCCCAATTTGGAAGGATTTAGGGATCCGGGTGGGATTTAGATAAAAATTAAAATGCGCAATGGGTTGCCATAAATATTTCAGAGAAGAGCGATTCCGTTTATTTTTTGCCTATTGCTGTAATTTTTTTTAAGTGTGTTCACAAAAAACTCAGTTTCAAATGCCTAGGGTTGTAGGAATTTTATTAATGCGAAACTGCGCTGCGTTATGCAAATAGCTAGATAACACAAACAAGTTTTAACCGTTCTCGAGTTGTTCTAACGTTAAATTTGATAAAAGTTTATTCAGTTTCAATCAAATTTCTCGTAAACGGCCAACTACATCACCGAACTACGAGCGTCGACGATGATGCATGCTAATGCTGCGATATCGAAGTCAAAACGTCTAACTTTCGATTGATCTGAACAGAAACAACAGTTACCGGAATTCGATGTGATTACCGCTCACGCTCCTCGGTTTGATGTTCCATTGGGTGCACGTGCTGCAGGAGGCGACCGATACGTTAGGACTTCTGCAGTGGTTATTGACATTGTTATCGCTTCAGCCAACTTATGTAACTATTACGACCGTTGAAGTTATTCATCTGTGTGTATATATAATAGTTACGATAACAGTATGTACTAGTCGTATGTGTAAAATTCTTGCTGTTTCAGAGGGACCGTTAAATTAAAAAAGTGTGTGTGTCAGCTCCGACGCACGACTGGAGTTTACTCCTTCAGATAGACTGTTTAAATAGCCACAAAAAAGATAGGCTTACTAGTCTAAGAAAAAGATTAATACCATATCAAATGGTAAATAAACGAATTAACGTCGGAACGCTTTTAGCCTATTGGGTTCCGATAGATGGCGTTAACAAAAACGTAATAAAATCATTCGTTCGATAGAATTTACTCTTCATATTTTTTATTCGGGGGCCTACATATCGGGGGCTTTATATGAAATTCGATTCTTAAGGAGTATTATAATAATATGTACTGTGTGGCTACGGTACTAAAGAATATAGCCACCCCCTCTCTTCCCGTCCGGTGTCGTATGAGGCGACTAAGGGATAACACAGTTCCGCTACCACCTTGGAATTTAAAAAACTTTCAAATACACAGGCCGAAGATGGGCAGCAGCGTCTTCGGTGCGACAAAGCCAGCCCTGCGGTCACCAACCCGCCTGCCCAGCGTGGTGACTATGGGCAAAACACATGAGTTCACGTTATTTTTGGTGTAAACTTGTGGAGGCCTATATCCAGCAGTGGACTGTATAGGCTGTAATGATGATGATGATGATTATAATAATAATAATAATAATTATATATATATATGTTATACACTTAATGTTTATACACTTAGAATAAAATATAAAGGGTGCAATTTCTATACATTGAAAATATTTTACAATATACTTTTCAACAGTAGGTACTTCACTCAAGCTAAACTTCTTTTCGTCATGTCTTTTTATTTGTCTCTCTGTATGTTGTCCACGTATCACCCTGTCCTTAATGAATGAATTTGCATAAAACTTGGCACGATAGAAGTGCACACAACGAGTTAGGAACTGGATATTTTATCCAGAAATTCAGTTTGAATTCCGTGATCGAGAGAGAAAAATAAATTATAAAATCTAAAGAAATAGCGAACAGCAGTTACCTGCACTTTGTTTCGAAACCGGATTGAATACAACGGATAAATTTTAGAACCGCGTCGAAATAAATCCGTCGTTAAGGTGGGGATAACATAAATTGTTGTTGTTAGCTCACTTTTTCCACATTCTAATCCATGCAAACGAATGGGCTGAACGTATTTCAAGAAACGATGAGACCTAGATTCGTAATCTCGTCGATAGATGGCGCTGGAGCGGCGCCAGGCGAGGAAAACCAAACGTAGCCGTTTGATTAATACCCTCCGTGGGGCTGGAATCGTTTTCTTGTAAACGTTTGTTAGACGTTTATTGTGTTTATGAGTATATGTAGTTGAATAGAGCAATGTAAGAGTTACAATACATTATTATAAATCATTAATGTTAAAAAAAATAAATATAGGTAAAAAAAAAATTGATGTCAACAAAGTCTCAATAATAATTACTTAAAATTTTATATCATAAGTTTACTTTAAAAATAAGTACAAAAAAGTGTGAAAGAAAAAATAAAATAAAATATCCGTGACGATCCGACGCCGATGATGTCTGTAAACTGTGAAAAATTTGGAACTGGGGCTCATATGTCGTCATGAATTTCAGCCTCTGTGAGTTATTTGTAACACTTTCACACAATTTTACTTTTAACGTTTAATTTTTTTTCGAAAACAAACTCCAGACTCTATAGTCTTTAAATTAAATGTATAACAAGGTTATTCGCAGTCTCCCCGGCTATAATTTCAAACCACGGTCCCCGTGAATATCCTAAGGAATTTATAACGCTGAAGCCAGAAAATAAAAACATAATCCCGAGCCCGAGGGCGCATAATTAAGCACTTATTCCGTGGTTGCGGTTCACAGGCGTTGCACGTACTATAGGGCACAGATTCGCTCGCTCGTGCCCTACGGTTGTACGCTACGTAAACGCTACGTGGACAGCGCGTCGCTCTACGTTACAATTTTTCACCCTGTCCGCCGAGCCCATTTCGGCTTTTTGCATTGTTCGCGGAGCCGTTTATTACCACGCCGTAGCGACTGCTAGTAAACTACGAGCTCGTTCTGATGCTATGGGTAGGATTATGCGGAAAGCTCGGATTTGTTTTAATTCAAATAGTATTTGCAGTTTACTCTGATAAAAAGACAATAATTATATGCGTTTGTAACACACTTTCACCTATTATAACAAAGTTCATTGGACTTTATTCGTTTGTACTAAGTATTTTAGACAAATCAAAGTTTTCTTTTTATGGGGTTGCAGAAAGTTGAACACCAGTCTTAAAAGCACTTCGCTTGAACCATCGTTGGCAGATCCATATCACAGTTGATGCGTCACTGAGGCTGACAACGATACAAGCATGTGTCAATTCATATTGGCGAGCTTTGCTTTTACTGAAACGAAATGTTTGAGTGTGCAAAATAGGGCTTCAAATGTGAGCGTTTCAGCTCATGTTTCAGTAATAGTTACGTTTACAGTTGCAACGTAAGGTGATGAAGATACACACATACATACAGCTAAATAATACTGTTTTCAAGCAGTATTGTGTTCCTGTTAGTGAGTAAGGTGGCCAGAGCTCCTGGGGGGAATGGGGATTGGGTCGGTAACGCGCTTGCGATGCCTCTGTTGTTGCTGGCGTCTATAAGCTACGGTAATCTCTTACCATCAGGTTAGCCGTACGCTTGTTTGCCGACTTAGTGATATTAAAAAAAAAGAAACACATTTCCGGAACATTGGTGCAAAAGTTAGAAAACAATTATATTGGAGTGTAATCGACCGCGTGGAAGAGCACCCATGCGATGGATAGACCAGATCAAAACTAATTTGGGCGGTCTATTGTAAGAGAATAAAGAAAATTGAAAGAAGTCAAGAACGCTGGGAGAGGGTCGAAATGGCAAGAGATTGCGAGGTGGGTGACATCTTCTCGCTACTCGTAACGACCACGACTATTCTGTCAAGAACGTACCAACCAATTCTTTCTTCTCCTTAGAAGAAGTACCAAATATCAGGAAGTCTTAGCGTTAAATAACATAAAAACGTCACTCACCGTCAACTGACGTGCGAGGTAGTAAGTTTAAAGTAAGACCGGCAGGCATGTTTAGGAACTAAACAAGTTTGCAAGTGCTTGAAGTGACGTCACAAGCTAGATAGTGTGTATTGTTGTTTGGTGTGTATTAAAAAGTTTTTTGCTTAATAAGTTTACTCTGATAAAAAGATTCACTTGAAACATCTGGCGGTATTTAAAAAAATCGGCCTAATCGGCCTAGTCGGACTCGCGTGCCGAGGGTTCCGTATACACAAAATTATTCAAAATATTTTATTTTATGATGTCACTTTAAATTTTTGCTTTTCGCAACTATTCCTTTATCTGTGGTATAAGTAGTTATTCATACCAAATTTCGAGATTCTGAGTTCATGTGAAGTACCCTATGAGTTCTGATTCCCTTGCGAGTGTCGAAAATTTTGCACCATAAACGGCTGTATCTTTTGATTGCGTTGGCTTAGAAGTTCGATTTTTTCACAGCTCCAAGGGGCAGTAGAACTGAGTATTTTATTTGAATTTCAGCTTGATAACTCCAAGCGTTCCTGAGAAAGAAGGGTCTTGACAGACAGACGGACAACAAAGTGATCCTATAAGACGTTTGTCCATGATAGTGGAAATATTTGATATCTCGCAATAGAAAATATTCGAATGAAATGTAAATAATTGTGTGATTATGATTGTGTTTAAAAAAATCGCATAGTTACAATAATGCTGTTTTATTCGTTTTTGTTATATTTACGTTAAAATATACAAATATAGATTTCCGGAAAAGTTATCTATGTACATAAACTACTTATAAATATTGGAAATTGGAATATTTACGTTTCAAAGTAAATAAAAGCTGCATAAAATCGAATCGGATTTGAATCCGATTGATCCATGACAAGATCGACATTTACAATTAATTAAGATATCTTGCTACACCATTCCATTAACGAAATTTCATTAAAATACAGAAAAGGCAGACTCAAAATTTTCCAAGTAAAAATATATTTATTGAGCGTAATAGCGAGATGAAGAAGTGGTAATAAAAGATTCCCTAAATATATGGATTCGATATATTCTTAACTTTTTTTTATGAAACAGGCGTGGTGAGGGAAGATACGCGAGGAGTAATCCGGGAAGGATGGCATCCATCAAACTTACAGTTGGCGACTTAGCGACTCGAGCTCGAGCGGTGGAGACGCTGGCTGCTGGCTTTGTACGATTTATAGAGCTTCGATTAGCCATGGAGATCTTTGAAATACTGTTCAGGGAGATTGTAATGTAACTTTTTGGTATATTTTTTACTTGTAACTGAGCTGACATGACTGACGTTCTTTTCGATAGAAGTTGAGATTACGTTTAACGATTTTTTTAAGTATTCTGTCGATACAATTCAGCCTGTAACATCACACTATATAGGCCTCTTTTTCTATGTAAGAGACGGATTAGAGCTAAATCCACAACGCTGCTCCTATTCGGATTTTCGAATATGTTCCCTAATATGAGTGCAAATCGCTATTAGGTATTTTTGATAACAACCGGGACCGACAGTTTAACGTGCTCTTCGAGGCACGGTGGGGGGAACCACAAGGACAGTTATTTTAACCGGAAAGAAATATTTGTACAAATAGAAAAATCTATCCCGAGCGGGAATCGAGCATGTAAACCGTCGGTGTTTTAGGCGACTACACCAGAGCTGTTGTTACACCTGAGCTATTTTTAATATTCTGTGCAATTCTCCTAAAGTTCTACCAAGTATAAGCCGAATTGGTCGAGCTGGTTTCGAGTTTTGCGCTTAGCGACACATTTAACCATTCATTTTTATTCATATAGAATTAATTCGACTTGTAACTATTCAATTTTTTTTATGTCTTTGACTTAATGCTGTGTAACAGCCGACTGCTATAGCTATATTTTATCGATAAATTTAATTATAAAATACATCTATAATATATATAAAAGCGAAAGGTCACTCATTCATCACGAAATCTCTGAAACTATAACACCTACAAACTTGAAATTTGGCAGGTAGGCTCCTTATAAGACGTAGGCATCCGCTAAGAACGGATTTTACGAAACTCGACCCCTAAGGGGGTGAAACGGGGGTTGGAAGTTTGTATGAAAGTCCTATGTTTTTGAAGTAAGAGACTTAAAATTTAAAATGTAAGCTCTATAGATGGTGAAAAAGTGATCAAATAATGAATATTTAGAAATCAACCCCTTTTTGGGGTTAAAACGGGGCATCGTAGGTTGACTCACTGATCACGAAATCTCCGAAACTATAACACCTACAAACTTGAAATTTAGCAGGGAGGTTCCTTATACAGCGTAAACTACCGCTAAGAATGAATTTTACGAAATTCAATCCCTCAGGGGGTAAAACGGGGGTTGGAAGTTTGTATGAAAGTCCTATGTTTTAGAAGTAAGAGACTTGAAATTTAAAATGTATGCTCTATAGATGATAAAAAGGTGTCCAAATAATGTATCTTTAAAAACCAACTCCCTTTTGGGGTTAAAACGGGGGATGGTAGGTTGACTCACTCATCACGAAATCTCAGAAACTATAACACCTAAAAATTTGAAATTTGGCAAGTAAGCTCCTTATAGGTCGTAGACATTTGCTAAGAACGGATTTTACGAAACTCGACCCCTAAGGGGGGTGAAACGGGGGCTGGAAGTTTGTATGAAAGTCCTACGTTTTTGAAGTAAGAGACTTGAAATTTAAAATGTATGCTCTATAGATAGTGAAAAGGTGTCCAAATAATGTATCTTAAGAAATCAACACCCTTTTGGGGTTAAAATGGAGGATGGTAAGTTGACTCACTCATTACGAAATCTCCGGAACTATAACAGATACAAACTTGAAATTTGACAGGTAGGTTTTTTATAGGACGTAGACATTTGCTAAGAACCGATTTTACGAAACTCGACCCCTAAGGGGGTGAAACGGGGGTTGGTTAGTTAGAATGAAAGTCCTATGTTTTTGAAGTAAGAGACTTGAAATTTAAAATGTAAACTCTATAGATGGTGAAAAGGTGTCCAAATAATGTATTTTTAGAGATCAACTCCTTTTTGGGGTTAAACCGACGGATGGTAGGTTGGCTCCCTCATAACGAAATCTCCGAAAATATAACAGATACAAACTTGAAATTTGGCAGGTAGTTTCCTTATGGAGTGTAGACATCTGCTAAGAACTGGTTTTATGAAATTCAACCCTTAAAGGGGTAAACGGGGGTTGGAAGTTTGTATGAAAGTTCTATATTTTTGAAGTAAGAGACTTGAAATGTAAAATGTGTGCTCTATAGATGATGAGATGGTGTCCAAATAATGCATCGTAATCTATATATATATAAAAGAGAAATGTCACTGACTAACTCATCACGAGAACTCAAAAACCGCTGGAGGGTTCATCCATCCAGGATGGACAAACATGAAATTTGGCAGGTAGGTAGATTATAGTTAGTAGACGTCCGCTAAGAACGGATTTTGCGATATTCCACCGCTAAGGGGCCTAATTGGGGTTGATAGTTTGTATGAAACATATAAGTTCGCCTGATAGGTTATTTATACTGCTGCCTGAAAATAAAACTAAGAATGTGGTGTATAGGGAGGTTTTATAAAAACGAATATTAAATTATACTAAATTGTGCCTTTTTAAAAGTTACTCAGTGTGATAAGCATTTCAAGTAACTGAAATAAAACAATAATTTGCGTTAAACATCTTAATAGTAATGCATATCTTTATAACCACGCGGATGTAGTCGCGGGCAACAGTTAGTGTATTATAAAACAAAGTCTCCAAAAGTGTATGTGATCGATTCCCCTTAAAATCTACTGAACGGATTTTCATGTGGTTTAAGAGGAAGGTTTACGTAATGGCTAAGCCGATTTTGATGAGAGTTTCACTGGAAGTTTGCCGGGAAAACTTTGTGACACACTGATTTCAACGCGGGCGAAGCCGCGGGCACAGCTAGTAATTATATAAATGAATACGTATTATACACCCAGATTCAGGGCGGGAATCGAACCCAAATCTCAAGGAACAGAAAGCAGGCCCTGCATTCTGTGTCCTCGGGCCAGTGAAACGGGACCAATCAAAATTCGAATTTGTGAGTTTTCTTTGTTCACACACCAAATTTGTATTTGAAAGTGATTTGAAATGTTGCTAGAAATCTGAATGTACATTGGCATTACATGACATTGTAATAATGGATACAAACTTTTTATCGACAATTTAATATCATAGTTGTTCAGCAACGATTCTTACAAAAGTAAAATAATACTTAAAGCTGGCTGAAGGAATATGAAATATGCGTACAAGTTAAATTATTTATGAAAAAATAAATAAAAGAGCACAGTGCTTTGGACCATACATCTATATTTGGACAGTTAAATACAATGAAAAACTCTATCCATCTTTAAAAGATAACTATCACGACCACAAGACATCCAGTACTTTCAAATCGTTTGCATTTTGTCTGAAAAGATTTTAAATAAACATTTCTCCTTTATCTTATTCCCCAGCTTGGAAACTCTTAAATTATGAGTATTTTGAAGTTCGTCGTATTGCACACATATAAAGGCAGTCGTCTCCTTCAAAAGTATATATCCGTAATCGTTATATGGCTTTGTTGGTTAAAAAACTTTATCATTTTCTCGGCGACTAGTCGTCGCTGGGTTCCGCGCCGCGCTTCGCCGCTCAACTTGTAAATCTTCGGTTTTGTTGGCTTCGACGCTTTTAAATTTATAAATTCAATTTCAAAGCTCGAGAATTCATGTGTATCAAAACTTTAGTGTACTGTTGTGACGGGAAAAATACGAAGAAGACATAAGTTATCTAATCTAATTAGTAGGGGTTCGATGGAAAATTGTTTAAGCGAAATATAAGAAAATATTTAAGAAGATGACTGTTAGTATTTTGCTTTAAGACCCTTACCTTTATGTATGCTTCCAAAATTTTTATTTTTTTCAATTGGAAAAACATCATATGATAATGTAAAGCCATCATTAATTTTATACTGGTGCTGATAAGGTATTGTGAAATAATCTTGACAGCGTGATTAACAGACGGAACAACGCCATCTATTAGTAAATGAAGAAACTAAATTCATTATTCTTTGACTTGGACACAACGCCATCTATTAGTAGATGGAGGAACTGAATACATTACATTCTTTACATCAAATCAATATTAACTTTTTAATCAAGCCAGTAATAACATTAACAGCTACAACAGTACTTTGAAATATTCTCGAAATATTTTTTATTACTTATAAATGTTCTTATCTTTACCTACAAATTGTATGGAACGAATAAAAAGCAGCATTTTTTAATACGCTTTAGCCGTCGTTTTAGTTTCATAAACGCGGTAAATATATCAAAGATAAGACCAGAAAGTTCGAAGCGTCGTTTCTGATAAATATGCAACAATTTTGTTTGCTTGCCAACGAAAAAAAAACGACTTCAATAACATCGACGAGAAATACAACATAGGCAGGCGAAAAAATAGTCAAGTAAATAGGTACGCATTATCAGAAATTACTCTAAAAGTACTTAGTATATGTCAATTAAATTTCAAAGAAACACAAAATAAAGCTTATAAAATATATTATTAATAATATTAATAATATTAAATAAGCACAAAGAAAAATCATCTTTTGAGTAAATCAAGAATCATCAAAATCAACATTTCCAGTAAAAAGCTATGAGGTATACAACATAGGTAGATGAAAAAATAGTCAAGTTAATACGCATTATTAGATATAACTCAAAAAGTACTCGTCAAATCTTAATTAAATTTAAATGTGACCATATGACAAACAACTAAATTCGATCAAAAAAAAAAAAAGAATAATCGAAATCGATCCACTCAGTAAAAAGTTATGAGGTTAAAGTTATAAGATACATAAAAAATACAGTCGAATTGAGAACAACCTTCTTTTTTTAAAGTCGGTTAAAAAGCGTGGAGCGTTCAATCCCGGTAGATTAACGGGCCGGCGATAGTGGTTCGTTCGCGCCATTAAAACTCGTCGGTGTCTCAAATTTTCCATCTTTTATTATTTATACGAGTAGCTCGTATCGGCGCAATAATGCCAGGTGAAAAATCTTTGCTAATATTACTTGTTTTTTCTAAGTGATAATAGTAATTTATTTTAGTTTATAAGAGTGTCTCTGTACAAAAAGATGTCAAGTATTTATCAAGTTAATCACAAAACATTTTAATGAAAATTTTTAATTATATACACAAGTCGAAAAGAGATCTCGACCTCTACAATTTAGAGATTATAGTGCGTTGATATACTTTCTGACAACACTTTTCCGACGATAAAGGCCTATAAGTCTTCTAACTATTATACAATTTTTTGATCATTTGTTCACCTTCAGGTACTTTAGTTAGATAAGCGAAATTTCATAAAGACTGTCTGACGATGTTTATTTAGAATTCGTTGTCATCGATATCCGCTAATTGATGTTTGCCTGTAACTTTATACCCGTGTCTTGTTGTACTTATATTTGTTATAAGGTTGAGTCGAAACAATCACTAATAAGACCAGTATTATAGAATAAAAAAAAATATAAAAAAATATAATATGTTATAATCTTTTTATCTAATCTATTTATCTATGTGGGAAACGCTTAGAAAGAAAAACAAAATTGAATACATTATTTTTGTGCCTTTTTTTATTATTTAGCGCTTTTACAATAATTTAAATGCATAGCTTATCTAATGATAATAGTAAAGGACCACTACCGTTTGTAGCTGTGTCGTCATAGTATACTTATACACACAGAAGATTCTAGAGGTCGCAGACAATAATCAGTACATTAGTATTTACCTGTCAGATACCTGATATTGGAACAGATAGCAGCTGACTCGAGGCATTATTTCCTTCACATATAAAGTATTATAATAGATATATTTGCAATATGTCTCTCGCCTTTGCCGCAATACTAAGAGCATTTTGATTCTAATACACTGACCAAGTTTCCAACTATATCGGCGAGCAACTCCGCTGCGGCCGAACTTAGCGATTTTTTCGCGGTGACCAGACGCAACTGCGCTTTTTTGTTGCTTTGTACTCTTTATCCCTTGACAGTATCTTATGTATTACTTATAAAATATTATTTCGGTCATCACATAATTTAATATTGTTAATAGTTACTACTGATTGACTGACTGACTGAACTGACTGACTGACTGACTGAAATCTAAATCAGACAAAAGGGTTATTTTCAATTAATTCATTTTAATATAGAAAATTATTATAGAATTTTTTGTATTTGGTTTTTTATTTAAATCTTATAAGACAAAAAAATTGCCCGAAAATGTTGTAATCTAGAATCGGACGAATATGTTAGGACAAGGGAACATGTTAGGGTACGAAAACACAGCATAAACAAAAATGAGTTATGAATACCTCTTCAAATATCTGTATCATCATCATCATCATTTCAGCCTATCGCAGTTAACTGGACATAGGCCTCCACAATTTTGCGCGGAAAATGGCGTGAGCTTATCTGTCATAGTCATCACGCTGTGCAGGCCGGTTGGTGACCGCAGGGCTGGCTTTGTCGCACCAAAGACGTTGCTGCCCATCTTCGACCGATGGCGACCTATAATAATAAATATACCGATATATTTTAAAGCCAGCATTTAGATGATTATCCCGCCACTGGTCGGCTTTATAAGTTCCAAGGTGGTAGTGGGACTGTCTTATCCCTTAGTCGCCTCTTACGACACCCACGGAAAGAGAGGGGTTGATGATGATGATGTTGATGTCACATGAATAAAAGCAAAACAGGAATGTCAGACTGTAAAAGTTTTGTTATTAAGGTGGAACTATGTAGTTAGAATGAGGATTGATGATTTAACAGATTTCAGAATTGAAAGACAAAAGCGTCTCGTTTCATATTAAAAATCATAAGTTCTTTTCCAGATTTAAATTCACGACTATTGTTCTCAATTCACACCATGCAATTGGCCACGTCCATTCATCTTCAAAGCTTGTTCATTAAAAGGTTAATTAAACGTTTTTAAATAATTAATTAATTCTCTCGTCTTTCACATATAAAATGAATCGATTTCACACTCACATCTAGCGTTGTCCGACAATACGCGAGGCGTACATATTACTACTGGAATACAAAGAACATTCATTAGGTTCAAGTAATATTATAGAAGTGAATGATTAATTAATTAATCTTATATTTACATTACCCAGTACACAATAAGGTGTACAAAGCTTACCTATTATATATTAGTTAAAATAATGTTTTGATAATTTCACAATGAAATCTTTAGTGTTTAATGTCGTTTCCTATATTGGCTAAAGAAGTGCAAAGGAGAATAAAAGTTTTATCAATTCTTCAGATTATTTTTTAAATTTAGAGTTGTACTAAAGGCTTGACCTCTATATGTCTTTTGCGATCAAACCGTTATTGACTGAGTATAAAATCATTCTAAAAAGGTTAATATAGCCATTTTAGAGCAATAAATACTAAAAGTTGAAGAAAATGAGTGATTAATTTTCGCAATGATTAAAGGTTATTTATACTTATAAATTATACCCATTTCGGCTACATAATAATTTAAATTAGTACCAAATCTTATAGATTTTCGGATACGCCACAGGGGAAGAATTGGATGATGATACGAAGTGTATGAATGACTATTGTATTTGATGTTAGAGCAACGGCGACTTACGACTTTCGAAAACAAATAAATAATACGCGTTTCAGCGGTTTTTGAAATACCATAATAAGGGATTAATGTTATACTAAATCTTATTTTTGTTGTCTCAGCGTTTTGGACGGCGTTTCAACAAGAAAACGCAACATTATTTTAACCAATGTGGGATGAAAATTTAGTTATTTTTGATCTTATATAAAAAGCATAAAATGCGTTTTTTGATGAATTTTTAATGTTTAGCCGCTTGAGTGAAATAAAAGTGAGATTTTTTTAAGTTGTGCTTATTTTACTTATACATATAGAAGAAGAAATATATAGAAATTGTAAATTACCTGTTACATATGGGTACATCACTAATATATGACATGTTTAGATCTGACTCTGTGCGATAAAGGCTGCAAGATACAACCGAAACACTACAACCGGATAAATGTTGACGATCCAGGGATATAAACTGAACGAAAATAAATCAGAAATAGAAATTGAAACGTCCTAGCACACATCAAACAAGCAATCTCCAATATTTGGCAATTTCAAACCCTTTTACGGGTGATACAAACATGAAACTTGGCATATAACTGCCAATAACAAACCCTAAGCGTCGGTGACGGTGCCAGGGTATCCTCGCCCACGAGTGGTCGCTATTGCGACGGAATAAGGTACAGAACTGTAAGCGGTGTCATAAGGATTATGTTGGTGTTATGGAAGGAAATTAAATCACTAAGAATGGCAGCACCCGTGCCTCGGCATAATATCACCCTCCATCAAGAGGGCTGCTAAGATTCGATGGGGATTCGGGACGTTTTTGCTTCACCGGCCAAATATTTATACTTATTTAGAGCGATATATTATATATGTGACGTGTGAGATCGACGTAGACACATTTTCCCCGTATTTAATCGTAAACTGAAAAAGTGCTGTCGGATTTGATATGCGACTTGAGTTTACTCTTTAAATAAATCAAATTATAATTAATTTTATGCATAAATAAATAAATAAATAAATTAATTAATTAATAAAAAATAAGAAAACAAAACTCGAAAATTAAAACAATCACGTAAACCTGTGATTTGCTATGACTGTAAAATTGTTATTTTCTGTGTAATGGTTTAGAAATAAATAAATAAAACAATTCGACGCGCGCTCATCGTATCGGTACAGTAAGTACTGGTTACTAGTACAGCTATATATTACATAAACGACGAAAAACGCTGTAAAACATTACAAAGCGCTGTAACTGAGGGTCAATTGTTTCATACGATTTAACTCCTTATATATTTTCCATACTTTGGCCTTGTATCGACAGGATACGATGAAATATCATATAACTAGGTCGGCCCACAAGCGCACGGCTCACCTGATGGTAAGCGATTACCGTAGCTTATAGACGCCTGCAACACCAGAAGCATCGCAAGCGCTTTGCGGACCAATCCCCAACTGGTCACCTTACTCACAAACAGGAACACAATACTGCTTGAAAACAGTATTATTTAGCTGTGGTCTTCAAGTTCTGGGAGTAGACTTCAAATTAAATCACCACTATGACAACATTGTTGTTTAATGGATGATTACATGAAATACACTTTGTTCAGTGATTGAAGTGTCATTTTCCCAGAACTATCGACAGATAGCTATTGTTCAACATCAAAGAACTATCGACTATATCAGAGTACGCGAATGTTTTTACATCGTCCCGTTTACATTTAGCGAAGGTAACAAAACGGAAGAAAATAATGATGGAGCTCATTTCGTTTTATTGTGAGCTCGGTTAAGGCGCACACCGTACGGAAGGTTTCATTTAACGTCAGTTCCGGGCCTTATTAGCAGAGGCTAATAATTATCCTTCATGAGAAAGCAGATTGCCTTTTTAACGTCTAATTGTATTAACCATTCTCTTTTATGTGCGGAATCGACACGCACGTGACGTGCGTACCGCGCGCCCTCTCCTCGCCGACTTACCCTCCAAATTTAATATTTGTGCGAATTATAATACAGTTCATTGTTAAATGAGATCAGAACAAATTGAAATATTGATAAAATTAGTCAAAAACAGGAAGATAATAAACTCATGTAGTAAACTTCGTTCTCTAAAGACGCGGTGCTAACACCGCTCCGACGGCGATAGAGTCGTAGCGCTGACTTCTATTAATGAACATTAAATAATAACGTCACGATTGTAATATCGTGCTGTGTGGCTACGGCACTAAAGAATTTAGCCACCCCCTCTCTTCCCGTGGGTGTCGTAAGAGGCGACTAAGGGATAACAAGGTTCCACAACCATCTTGGAACTTAAAAAGCCGACCGATGGCGGGATAACCATCCAACTGCTGGCTTTGAAATACACAGGCCGAAGACGGGCAGCAGTGCCTTCGGTGCGACAAAGCCAGTACTGCGGTCACCAACCCGCCTGCCCAGCGTGGTGACTATGGGCAAAACACATGAGTTCACGTTATTTTTGGCGTAAACTTGTGGAGGCCTATGTCCAGCAGTGGACTGTATAGGCTGTAATGATGATGATGATGATTGTAATATCCTCTGGCCACCACTGGCCTCTTAATCCACCACGTTGTGGGTTGGCGGTTTAAAAAGTAATGTATTCTTAGAAAATATTTATCATTTTGTAGTTTATTATTTACTGAATGTAACCATTCATAAATAGAAATGGAAATATGGAAACTATGTAACGTTGAGCTTTGTATATATATATCGGAAACCTGGTTTAAACCCTCAATCCCATCCACTTGCTGTTCTCTGCCTGGTTTTCAGTTATATCGAAATGATCGCGCTGATCGGGGAGGTGGAGGTGTCGGCATTTACCTACGCAGCCACATTCCCGCCAGTGTTGTTTGCCACTCTAGCCCTCAGGTAACTGGTACTCTTGAATATCTGTTCTTAGAACTGGTAATCCGTCACAAAAAAATATTGCTTGGTGTTCTTTACTGCCCTATATGTATTTGTTAATATGTTGTATGTTACATTTTGGTATATATATAAATTTTATTATCTTTTATTCCTTTTTTGTCTTTGGTGTTTTTTCATATTTTTTTTTTATTTTCTTCTTAATGAATACCTCTTGCACTGTTTGACTCGCTATATGAAACACTTACTCATGACCATGGGTCCACTGGAAGAAATCTCTTTCAGAGATAAGTCCACCTTTGCCATAAACCTTACTATTATTTTAAGTTTTATATCTATTTTTTGAGTGCAATAAAGTATATATATGAAACATGAATCCTCGCGGTGTAGAGTTTAAAAAGATTTCTCAAATAAATATTTCGTGTATCGCTTACTTTTACTTTAAATTATGTTTCCATAGCAATACAGCTTAAAATAGTTACTAGAAAGTCTGTTAAAACTATTTGGTATTATAATTTCATTTAATACCCAAACTGAAAAAAAAACAAATAAGAAAAAGGTTTTAACCATATACTTTTCTCAGTTCCCTTTCATACTTAATAATTTAATGCTCAAACCCGTCAAACCATTTAACCTTTAAGGCATTTTAAATTTCACTTGGATACATACATGCAAATCTACATTCACACATGCTTGAAAAATGTAACCCACCTTCATCCATTTGGTAATAATATAAAAAAGTATGGTTTAAAAATAAATCGTTTAATACAATTTAATGTAAATGTTGTTTGCGACGTAATGTCGTCGGGGTCAACTCCGAGCAAGTTCTCAGTCAGACGACCTCACAGAGGATCACTGCCGAGCTGGTTTACTCCGGACTGGAAAATTATATCAATTTCATATCTAATTATACGAGTCGCGCCGAGGTCTCTAATAGTCTATAATAATATAATAATAATAATATCTTTATTTCACAAACTTAGAACTGTATTACAATGATAATGTGGCAACAATATCAGAAGTAATGAGATTAGCATCTGTAACCGAACTAGGCATAGCCTGTATCTCGGCTATCAGCACCATTCCCTTCCAGTAATTATTTATTATACCATAATAGGTGCCAGGAAATATATCTCTTATACATTCATTTAATATATACATTAGCTTTAAGTTTGTAAGACGACGATTACATAAACTTCTAATTTATTTCATGAATTGTTTTAATATGTGAGTTTGTGAGTGTGTGTATTCCGTGTGTGTGTGTGTGTGTGTGTGTGTGTGTGTGTGTGTTGCGTGTGAGAGAGTGTTATGTGTGTCTGTATGTAAGTATGTATTAAGTTTGTTTGTTAGTAAGCTATGTATGTGTGCTGTGTGGACTCACTATTTATCCGAATATGTGGGGAGTTTTCATTACTTTTCAGATAAACAATACCATTCGCTGTCCAGCAGAAACTATATCCGTGACTGTTACGGAATTGACGGGCTAAATAATATAGTTTCTGGGTTTTACGAGTGAGAGCTTCAGAAATGTATATAGGTTTTTGACTGTAACTTGAATTTAGATGAGTTGTATTCAACTTGCTGCCATTTTGTTTAATTTTGTTGAATTTTTTTACTGAATTTATGACCTTTTCTTTCAGGAGAACCGTGGTGAAATCGACTACAACTGGATCAGAGGAATCTTTAGTTTTTAACCTGTATATATCCTTAATATTACTGGTGTTAATATCAACGTTTATTATTTCTCCTAATTTTGAAATTTCGGTAACAAGAGTATCCTTAGTTTCTCCTTTTTGTTTTGGTATATTTCGAATCTCAATCCCTACCCCTCGGGTTTTTCGTTCTAATGTTTCCAATTTGTCCTCTAAGTCCTTAATAATTAGCTTATCCGACTGCCTTTCTTTCTCAAGATACGCTATTTTCGATAAAAAATCATCATATTTATTAGACATATGTTCAATACTTGCTTGCAACTCATTGAAACGCATATTCTGTTCACTAGTGAAAGAGGAAAACATATTTTTTATTAATTCAAAAGTATCGGAGTTTTCCCCGTCATGTTTTCGCTTTTTCCTTTCCGATGCTATCAGGTTGTGAAGATCGGGTTCGGACTCGCATTGATGTAGGGTCAAGGCACTTTTTTTCTTTATTGCCGCACTTTTTACTTCATTACGAGTGTCATCTGTGGGCTTTTGCGGGGCGGGAGAAACTGGTGGAGTACGTTTTAGGGGCATTTTTAGATTTGTTATGCACTAGGATAACAAATAAATGCAGTAAACAAATCTTCGGCAATTAGTGTGTGAATACTATCACAACACTATTCTAAATACGTATATAATATTGAATAATTTTCGACCTCGATAAAAGTAATATTTCTTGAAGAATTAATGAACTAAATACAAATGGTATTGTTCAGCAGAAGGTATTGTTCACCTCACGCGGCGTACAAAACGCTGCCCGCTGTCACTCTTATGGTATTATTAAACGATGCGCACACGTCGATGCGATGGTTTTGCACAAAATCAATGAGTTAGCGAGTACTAGGAGCGCATAACGAATGTGCTGTGTTTGAGGCGATGGATATCGCGCGTGAGACAAGGATAATGATATACCTCAAATCTCGCTGTGATGTGTGTGTGGGCTTTGAGTGCGCACACACGGTTGCGCCGCACACTTGTTCCGTCGTTCGATGAAGTTGAGCGCGCTAACTCCTTGGAAATATGCACTCCTATTTACTTAACGTTATTTAACTATCAAAATTTTGAATTTAGACAATAAATAAAATAAAACTGCGTAGAACTAATGGCACGTCTATTCGTGTTCGAGGGCCGGAGGGGAATGTATATGTTGTATACTATGTTGTGGCTATGTACATCAGCTGTAATTAAATTAAGTACTTGTGTATATATTATATGCTCATAAAAACGTACCAAAATATATGAATGTATACACACATAGTTGTTTGGTAAGAGATTGTTTCTTGAAAAAATATGTTTTAAATTTTTTCACTAGTCGCTTTGAATAGACATTATTTTAATGGACATAATTTTTATACGTGCAGGTAATATAAAAAAAAATAAGAGATTTTATTGTAAAACATAATGATTAAAATTTGTTAAAATAATTTCACGAAGTATAGTATAGTGTAAGTTTATCATATTATTTACTACTCTACTAGTGCTCAATACTTGAGAACAGTATTCTTCTTTGACTGTTATTTTTTGTAAGGTCCTGTCGCGTTGCTTCGGCTTTGGGTAAATATATCTTCCATTGTTGCTTATCTTACTAAAATAGGTCTGTTCTGCCCTGTCACGAGAGCCTATGTAAGTTGACACTCGAACTTTTCCATGTTATACGTTGTGAACAAGACTATAGTTAGCGTCATATGATTTTATATTGAATTTTAATCCCTATCATGACCAAATCCAGTGCAATGAATCTTGATACGTAGACCCAGAATAACTAAAAGGCAATCATCCTGATAATCACCCAGGATCACTTGAGTAAAACTGCGAGCCGCTACTAGTTAGTAAGTTATTATTTTATGACTTAATTTTACTCTAACTGTAACTAATATACATCTATACTAATATTACAAAGAGGTAAAGTTTCTAACTTTGTTTGTTTGTAGCAGGTAATCTTCGCTAATACAAATCCGATCCTGAAAATCCTTTCACTAACAGAAAGCTACACTATTCAGAAGTGTTATATATATTTTATTGTGATTGAATAAAAACTTCTGTGAAAAATCTTACATATAAAATTGTCGTATCACATGTTAGTTACAATACTCCTCCGAAACGGCTGGACTGATTTTTATGAAATTTTGTGTGCATATAGGGTAGGTCTGAGAATCGGCCAACATCTATTTTTCATGCAGCTAAGTTATAAGGGGGAGGGAGATTAAGGGGGGTTAATAAAAACTAATCAGCAAAAGAACGTTTGCGGGGTCAGCTAGTAATTATATAAATTCGTTTTATTTTTCCCTACATCAAACGTATCCTTAAAACCGATCTCAATAATATTTCAACCCTTTACTTAAAAAAGCATAAAATTTGAAACGACACATTAACAGCCACCTATTTCATGTAAAAACTGTAATGTCGCTATGAAATGGCGCTTTACATCACGTTGACTACTGGATCGTATTGTTCGTTTCAGGGTAAGACCACCACTCCACTGTGTGTGCCAAATATGTAGGCGATAAATATAATAACTGAATATGTAGGTGGTAATATTTTTTTTTTATTTAATTTAACACAATCGTAATATTTAACTTAATAAAAGGTTGGACTTCAAATTGTATTTAATTGTTATCTTTCTTGATAGGAACAATTAACAACGTTTCATGTCGAAGCAATGTTTTTGTCAGCTAAATAATTAATTCGTGCTTCGACAAACTACTTAAAAAATAGCTTTTTAACGATTTTTATTTTAAAATTATACATAACGTAATAAATAACGTTTTTAATAATATACAATTCGATTTAGATCATCAATTGTGTTTATTTCTTAATAGGTAAAATTTACTACATTTAATAATTTATTTCAAGATTGTAAAACACTTGAAAACTAACAAAATAGTTAATTAAACTACGATTCCTTTTTATTCATACATGTCAAAGTTATCATACTGCTGTAACTACTATACTCTGTGGTTTTTGTAATATTGCATTTATTTCTTGTATATATTTCTTATATTTACTGTAAATTTTATTGGTAATTAATAAATAATAAATAAATAATTTAACTGCATTATAAGCAGTGTTTGTCACAAATGAAGATAATTCAATTTAATTTGATTTGATTTGAACTCTAAATTGTACACGATTCTTATAGCATAGATTAGCGTTATAAATGTGATGGTCAACAGGTCTGTGGTCGCTCTGCTTTAATGGCCGATAGGTGGTAATGGGGCTCCGAAGGCGACAAAAAGCAAGGTGCGCGGAGAGCGTAAATCAGACGCCGCTACTTCTAATATATTTTTTGTGTCGAACTAGGAGTGACGAAATGTGAATTAACTTGAATTAGATTGTTTAATTGCTTTGAATTGAAATATTTGTTTATTCTTTTAGTATATTGTATCAGTTTTGACTCAAAAGTACTTTTAAATATTGATGAATAATTTTTTCATTAAGTCGTGCGTATATACGTATGATGTTAGTTAAAGTTTCTTTGTTTTGAATCTACAATCTAATAGTCTAAATAAATTTATTTGGACACTATTTTTGGAAATCTATTGTTTCATTAAAAAAAATTCTTACCATGAAATGTAAAAATTACTTTTTATATTTTGTAAGGAGTGCATTAAAATATTTAACAAATATTTTTGAGATATAAAAATTTTTTATTTATTAATTATTATGATTATTAATAAAAACCTACTTACCAAGCCTAGAGCAGCTACGAAACAGAGTTTTGTGTCAACTTACTTGTGGGGGAAAGTAATTAAACATCATAACATTAATATCACTAATTATTAAGACATCACGAAGACAGTCAGTTTTAGACGTTATTGAAATACTCACGAGCGATTAATGCTGCGAAATAGTTAATGATTAAGAAGCCAGTCATATAAAGTCACACTAGACAATTGCGCGGGTTCAATTCATTACTAAGAAATTAAACCGACATTGCTCCGACAAGGAAGCACAAAGAACAGAATTATGCATTGTTCCTCTCTGCTTTGACTTAATATAACATAGTCTTTACAACATTTCTTCATTTTTATCTGCACATTTTGTTATTGTTCTGACATGATCTACTGACAGTTTCCCATTAATACTACTGATTCTAATATATCTGAGGTAGAGACAGCAGGATTTTGCTCAGAATCTAGAGTAACCCGAATGGGGAAGTACCGCGACCTTATAGAAGGTCACAGCTAAATAAGCAGTGTTGTGTTACTGTTATGAGTAAGGTAACCAGAGCTCCTAGAGAGGATTGAAGGTAGGGTCGGCAACGCGCTTGCGATGCTTCTGGTGTTGCAGGCGTCTATAAGCTACGGTAATTGCTTACCATCAGGTGAGCCGTACTCTTGTTTATTTTTTATTTTTTATTTATTCGGAAAACAAACAGTGTTTCATTACAAAAAAACATATCCAAATTAAAACTATACACCAATTACATGTTTTCACAATTAAAAAAACAACAAAAATCATCTTATTGCGTTGAGATGTTCTTCTGATGATTTTGGTAGAATTATTACAATAATATAAACTGTACAGAAAATATATGTATATAGTTTTTCTTTATATATGAGGATTGCGGAAAACCGGGATGTCTGGCGCGAACTTGGGAAAGCTTATGTGCAGCACTGCAGTGCAATAGGCTGAACTGACCGACTGACTGAGTGACTAACTGACTGAATGATATTTTTATTATTCTTATATGTTCTTCTGATGTTCTTGCTGAAATAGTGTCGATAATAAAATTATATATATACAAAACTGTTCTATTTTGCTCTGAGCAGCTCCTGTTCACTCTCATTTGCTTTTCTGGTGGTCTTTATGTAATCACGACAGTGTAAAAAATGTAAAAATAATCCTTTGTTCTCTGCATACTTTTGTTTTGCTTAGCAATGCCCTTCCGATGCAGTACTGTCACCGCCATAGCATTGCAAAATTACTGCTATAGACAGTAATATAATACAGAACAAATATTCTAAACCTTATATATATACAATTCTCGTGTCACGATGTTAGTTACCGCACTCCTCCGAAACGACATGACCGATTTTTATGAAAATTTGTGTTCATATCGGGTAGGTCTGAGAATCGGCCAATATCTATTTTTAATACCCCTAAGTTATAATGTGGGGGAATTAAAGGGGTTAATAACATATATAGCAAAACAACGTTTGCAGGGTCAGCTAGTAAAAATATACAATTCATGACGAAAGTAAGCAGAATCGTGCGTTGCAACTAGTCGAGGATTTTATCATTTGCATTAATAATTTATCAATTAAATAATTAATTAACGTGACTAATGAACTCGCGTCTCGCATTTCAATTTGTGTTGTGACACGTGCGGTCGTGACGTTCTCATCTTGATGTCACTATCACTTGATGTATTTACTTGTGGGTTGACGCTGTGGTCAGGCTGTTGTAATAGCTGGTGCAGGTTTGATCCTCATTCAACGTATGCGTGAATGATCCTATAGATACGAAAAAAAAATGTTCTCAAGTAGAGTTTTGTAATATTCTTGAACAAAAAATAAATAATATATATATAGATGTCAAAGTTGTTTTTTGATAGAGTAAACATCAAAATCGATTTGTAAAAAAGCAAGAAAATTATAAAAATTAAATTAATTCTAATACTGTTACATCCAAATTTTTATTCATCCGTGGCGCGGCAGGACTCTCAAGTATAGCTCCTTTGTGAGTTACCGGCGGGTCAGGATTCGATTCCCGCCATGATTAATGTTGCCTGGCATCCGGACGCTACCTTTGAAATAAAAACATTTCTCACGCTGAAAGGTAACGGTTTCAATTGTACGGTGTTGCGAGAACTTTGATACTGAATTTATCGAGGATAATTATTTTTTTTTCCTGTTCTCGTGTACTTTTCACCAGTATTGTTATATGGTTCTCTGTTACAGTCTTGTGTTTATTTTTGTTTCTTCCGGTAAAGCTAAGCTTTAGCAGAACAATCGGGGAAGTACCTCGACCTTACAGAAGATGACAGCCAAATAATACTGCTTTCAAGCAGTGTTGTGTTCCTGTGGTGAGTGAGGTGACCAGAGCTTCTGGGGACATAACTCTTAGATAGTGGGTAGGCACACACTTTTTTATAAATATTCTAAAAATATTATATCCGCCGATTCGACAGACTCGTTAGCCTAGTTTGCCAGTAAACCTCCTTTCGACACCGTGGCACAAAAGGCATAACGCCTCACAACGCCGCCTTGAGACTGAGCGTAATATTTATACATTTTTATTTATTTATTACTAACCACTTACTTAGAAACAGACGAATGTATGCGCATGTTAAAAATATTTATTTACGGATTTGCTTCGATCTTTGTCAACTAAATCCAGATTATTTTCTTGCAGATGAAGTGCGAGGGGCCAATAGTAAATAGTCCCCATAAACCTTTTCCTAAGTCTGTAGACAATGGCAGCGCCCGTCGCATCTGTCCGCGCCAGCGCCTCTCAGCGGGGAGAGTTCACTGGCCAAGAAGGTGGTACAAGAAGATAATACTCTTTATTCATATACTATTTACATAACATTAAAATATTGGAAAAGTAATTTGAGATATTAATATTTATTGATAAATTAACTTATCCAACTGACGATATCATTATTTGCAAACTATCAAAAGCGCCAATTTTCTAAGATTTTATATCCATGGAAACCTTCTAAAAAGCATAAGAAAAATTTCGAATGATAAAATCCGTCGTCAAATTTATCTATTTTTATAGGTTTCCAAGTTAAGAAAATAACATAAAAAATTATATTGCTGTCATTCGCAGCTCATATAATAATAATTACATTTGTGCAAAATTGTAACGAATAATAACCGCAATATCAATAATTGTGTTTTTGCTCACAAACGAACAAAAAAACCGACTTCGATTACATCGACGAGTAGTACAACGTAGATCGACGAAAAAATAGTCAAGTAACTGCGCGTTATCAAAGATTACTCAAAAAGTAGTTATCAGATCTCGATAAAATTTATATGTGACCACATGACAAATATCAGCTTTCGATTAAATTAAAAATTATTAAAATCGGTACACCCAGTTAAAAGTTATTGCGGATTTTCAAGAAGTTTTTAAGAAGTATTTTTTGTCTATTCAACACTCAAGTAAAAAAGTACAAGCTCAAACGCTCAACGCTCAAAGTAAAAGCTAGGCATCGTTATAATTTGCCTCGGATATTTAAATATTAGAGCTATACGTGCAGCATCTCCCTCCAAATATAATACGAAATAATGAAGTTTATGAACTCGTTGCCGACCCTACCCCCAATCTAACCCACGAGCTCTGGTCAACCTAATCAACACAGCAACAAAACACTGCTTGAAAACAGTATTATTTAGCTGTGATCTTCTGTAAGGTCGAGGTACTTTGCCAGTCGGGTTGTTCCATATTTTATTTATATCGAGTGTGTTATATTGTTTTATTATAATGTCGAGTGAAGCCGCATGCTGCTCGTATGTTTATGGGCTGTCTCAGACCCAGCAAGTCTTGGTCGACAATTAAAGAAAGTGCTCGACAATAGATCCTTTTACCTCTATTCATTATTCAGCAGTCATTATTGTTACAACTATGTTTCGTTCGGACGGTTTCTTTGAAGATTTAGCTCCGTAATAGACTTTAAGCGATGCTCTTAAAGATTTATCGATTCATCCACTCGAAGAATTGTACTGTTTGTAGTTTTATTGACGATCGAGATTCTTTGAGAATATTTTATATCATGTTTCCGAAGTACTCCGTGTTTATAAATGCTTTTTGTAGTTGAAATATTAATGGGAGTTTAATTCGTGACATCAATCGAGCGAGAATTGAACGGAATATTGTCAGCCATTTTTTATACGATTTAGTATCGTGTAGCACTTTCATTTAGATTCTAGTACAAACTTGTTGTTTATAACTTTAAATTAATATTATGCGTATGTATTGATCGGATACTTAACTATGAGGAGTGTAATTAGTTTTTACTAAAAGAACTGAATACTGAAGGAAAATTGTTGGAGGTCAATCCACCACGCCGGTCCATTGTTGCTACTTATGCAGTGTATCTATGTAGTCTTTGATCCGTACCACACTTACTTTGTAAATTTCCTTTGTAGGCAATAGAAGATATATGTATAAAGTCATCGGTATCCACTAAATTTCGGACTCATAACTATTTTGTGTTTATTAGGTGCAAGGTAGTATCGTTTTTCACCGTATTTGTGAAATGTTTGCATTATTCTATTTCTTTTAGGATTAAAATTAAAAAAGGTATAATTTCACCTATCGTGCATAAATGTATATTAGTATTATTTTACCATCAATTTATTTTAAGAAAATCTAAAACTTTGAACTCTTTTTTTTCCAGATTAAAATTTGTATTATTTATCGCCTTTAATGTAAGCATGGTATAATAGTATTGATGTTCTACTGTGTCCACCGATTCAGTAATACGTAAAAGGTAAAAGAATCTAAAACCATGTCATGCTCTATTAAGCTCCGCCATTTGAATTTGAATCTGAAAATCAGATACTGTTTAAATATTTAGGGTAGAACCCTCTAGTACGAGAGAATGAAGGTGTAATTGTCACGTCTGCAGGCCCTCGCCGGGATGTTGCAATTTTTATCCATTTAGGGTTTAATCCATTTTTCAAGCTTACTTAAGTTCGGTCCACAATTATGTTCACGCCTCGCTCGCAGGGGCGCTAAGGGGCGCCGAGGGGCGCTGAGTGCGAGGGAAACATATGCGAGTCGCAAGAAAAGGAATTGAAGACAGTTTTATATTACAAAAATCTTTTTCTCGAGAACTCTCAGACGTCGACAACACTTTTTTGGCTCGCGTTTATTTCGAGCATGTTGTTATCGTAGATTAAAATTAATATAATTGTGTTTGCACGCAAACGAAAAAAAAACCGACTTCAATTACATCGACAAGTAATACAACGTAGATCGACGAAAAAATAGTCAAGCAACTACGCGTTATCAAAGATTACTCAAAAAGTAGTTATCAGATCTCGATAAAATTTATATCTGACCACATGATAAACATCAGCTTTCGATTAAATTAAAAATTATCAAAATCGGTACACCCAGTAAAAAGTTATTACAGATTTTCGAGAGTTTCCCTCGATTTCCCTGGGATCCCATCATCAGATCCTGGTTTTCTTATCACGGTACCAAACTAGGGATATCCCCTTTCCAACAAAAAAAGAATTATCAAAATCGGTATATCCAGTAGAAAGTTATGCGGTATAATATAACGTAGGTCGACGAAAAAAGCGTCAAGTAAAAACGCATTATTAGATACAACTCGAAAAGTAGTTGTTAGATCTCAAATAAATTTAAATGGGACCAATTGGCACACACCACCTTTCGATTAAAACAAAATTTGTCGAAATCGGTCTACCCGGTCAAAAGTTCTGATGATGATGATACATAAAAAAAAAAAAAAAAAAAAAAAAAAAATACAGTCGAATTGAGAACCTCCTCCTTTTTTGGAAGTCGGTTAAAAATCATTGGAAAATTCGAAAAGAGTTTTTATTAAATTTTCTTCAGTCAGTTTTCTCTAGTTTGTATGTCGCGAGATAGATGCCGCCACAACTCATTTATGTTTTCACTCTTCAATTTTAGTCAATTATCCGAGTGAGTTGTTAAAGAGAACGTACTAGCCGTTAGTTTCAGCGCCGTAGGCTGGGACTCCGTTAACCGTCAATGTTAATTCCCATCATAGATCACATCACTCGTGTCATAGCCCATATCTTACATGACTCCTTCACATCCAGTATATTTCTTTCTTGCTGGATAGAAGCTCAAATGATTTCTTTACCTAAAAAACCTAATCTTCCCAAGATCTCTGAAATTGCCCATCTCTATTCTACCTTTCTTATCCAAGGTTTTAAGTCTTCGATTATTATTTTACGTATATATTATATATGTATTTAGTATACGTATATATATGTATTTGTATTTATAAGCTATTGTTGCTAAATAAGTATATTTTATTGAATTTGTTAAACACTAATATTATTCTTCATTTATTTCCCTCTATTGTACACTTCTTAATTGATGCCATTATAAAATCAAAATCAAAAACAGCTTTATTCAAATAGGCTCCAAGAGCACTTTCGAAACGTCATTTTACAAATTAAAACTTTAAAAATCAATTATTATATTATTAGAAGTATGTAGATTCGGAATGTAGATTCGACAGAGAAGAATCGGCAAGAAACTCCGCAGTTACTCTTTTGAAAAATAATATACAAACTGTTTTAGTACAAAATTAGTAAAATGTTGCATAAAATACAGCGCCACTAAGTCCACACATCTTTATCAACTATGTAATCCTGCACCGAGTAATAAGCTTTATCTATTTTTTTTAAATAAAAAACTTTAAATTTAATTTAAATTTTAATTATACTATATACTGTCTTGTGCCCAAGGGTTATCTGGAAGAAATCGCTCATAAGCGATAAGATTGTTAGTGTGAAATATAGAATATTATGTATCTTTTTTTTAATATATAGACTAGCGCTTGACTGCGATCTCACCTGATGGTAAGTGAAGATACTGCCTAAGATGGTGCGCGCTTGGCTAGAAGATGGCTATTCAATCTTGATTTAATATCCTGGTTAATAATATCTGTTTTTACTTTGAAATTTTACGAATTTTAACAATATTTTTTCTGATGCATTTTTTGTATTGCGCTCTTAGAGGATGATGAAAATCTATTACCTATATATTTATACAATTTTTAGCATTTGTTTGTTTAAAGGCACATACTCAAGATGCGTTAAAATTACTCTAGGTCTCACGTCAGAGTATGTCATCGTGAGTAAGGCGTATATATATCGTACATATAGAAATAAAGTCAATAAAATAAACAGAACAATGAACCGTTATCAAAATTAGAAATTAGCATAGCAATTAGTGAGCCCGGCGGTAATATTCATAAATCGACGTAATCAGATCGGCCAATTTGCCAGTTGCCAACTAGCGGCAATTTTGGCGATAGTAGCTGTACCGCAGTCAGTCTAAATAATAACTGTTCTCTCTGCATGTGATCGTCACGATCTGATAACAGCGCGTCACATTGTTACCGGGTTTCGGTTGGCGATAAGTGTTGTATTTAGTTTTGTGGACTTAGTTTTATTATACTGAATAGAAATCGAGCTAGCATTTGGAAATATTATAAATTCACTACGTCATTTCATACCTCATTCTGTATTTCAACTGATTCAACATTCATCATCATCATTTCAGCCTATTACAGTCTACTGCTGGACATAGGCCTACACAAGTTCGCGCCAAAAATGGAGTGAACTCATGTGTTTTGCTCATAGTCACCACGCTGGGCAGGCGGATAGGCGACCGCAGGGCTGGCTTTGTGGCACCGAAGACGCTGCTGCCCGTCTTCGACCTGTGTATTTCAAAGCCAGCAGTTGGATGGTTATCCCGCCATCGGTCGGCTTCTTAAGTTCCAAGGTGGTAGTGGAACTATGTAATCCCTTAGTCACCTCTTACGACACCCACGGGAAGAGAGAATATATTTTTAATGCCCTAACCACACAGCGATTGACTGACAACTGATGACAACGATTTCGCATCGGTCATAGCATCGGTTGTTGATCTTGCTCTCGCGGGTTCGATTACCGCTCAATAGTGTATTATGGTGATATCGGAATCCCAGCAGCTAGAGGGGCTGAAGGGATAATCCTGTAGGGACAGTTGAGTATGTTCGTTTATTAAGGGGAATTAATTTCAATACGCTATTCCATGTAACTGAGGTAGGGCGCAGCAGCAAATTTTCTGGAAATTCTCCTTAAAATATTGAGAAGCCCAACTTTTTTTTTTTTAATATATAGACTAGCCCTTGACTGCGATCTCACCTGATGGCAAGTGAAGATGCAGCCTAAGGTGGTGCGCGCTTGCCTAGAAGATGCCTATTCACTCTTGATTTAAAGATACCCAAATTATAGTTCGTTGGAAAAACGGAAGCCGGAAGGGCATTCCAAATTTTTGCGGTGCGTATTAGGAACGAGCAAGCAAATCGTTTAGTGCGAGATCGTGGGATTTCAACCACATAGCGGTGTAGATTCATGCGATGCCTTGCGGTTCGGTGGTAGAAAGGTGATGGTGGAACCAAATTGTATAGTTCTAGAGCACACTCTCCGAAATACAACCTGTAAAATACCGACAAACAGGAAACCTTGCGCCGATGTTCGAGACTTTGAAGTCTAGAGTAAACCAGCGATTTGTCACCGATGAGTCTTCTGGCGCGTCGATCCACAGAATCCAAAGCAGCGAGCTGGTACTTGGAAGAGCCATCCCATAAGTGCCTGCAGTACTCCATACACGATCGAACTTGTGCTTGGTAGAGAGTAAGAAGCTGTTCCGGTGTGAAGTACTGCCTGACTTTATTGAGGATACCAAGTTTCTTACCAGCAAGTTTTGCCTTGGATTCTATGCATTGTCCGAAGTTCATATTAGACGAAATATTTATGCCTAGAAGATCAATACTATCGGTGATCGGTACAGATACACCCCGGAAAGTCGGAGCCAATGGGAATGGACTCCGTTTAGCGGTGAAAAGACATGCTTGCGTTTTGGAAGCATTAAATTTGACTAGGTTGGCGTCACCCCAATCGGATACCTCTTTCAAAGCCAAATTCATGCGTTCAACCAGAGCCTCTCTATGCTCATGAGTTTCAGCCCCACCAGCTCGGGGACCGGACACGTATCTCTCCGTAACAGTGTTGTCATCCGCGTATCCAAAGATACCGAGCCTGAGGAGGTCATTAATGTGAATCAAGAATAGGGTTGCAGAGAGGACTGATCCCTGAGGGACACCGGCATTAACCGCCATCAAGTCAGACGAGGAGCCATCTAAGACCACCCAAAATGATCGCTCACTCAGGAAATCTGTCATACAAGCTCGGGGGTATTCCGTAAGCTGAAAGCTTGCTCAATAGGCTCTCATGCCAGACCCGGTCAAATGCCTTCGACACATCAAGTGAGACAGCTAGCACCTCTCCGTGCTTGTCCAAGGCTTCGCCCCAGATGTGCGAGGCGTACACTAAAAGATCCCCCGTGGACCTGTTATGGCGGAAATCGTATTGCTGGTCCGACAGGAGGTCATTCAACTCGAGGTATGCTTATCATTCAGTATACGCTCCAAACTTTTACACAGTATGGAGGTGATCGCGATAGGTCTATAGTTAGCCGGGTCGGCACGACTACCTTTTTTAGGTACAGGTTGTACGTTGGCAATCTTCCATGCTTTAGGAACTTGAGCGGATTTTAGAGAGAGGCGGTACAAGCGCGTGAGAATAGGAGACAACTCAGGAGCACAGTGTTTAAGACAGTGTTTAAGTACTCTTGCTGGTATCCCGTCAGGGCCACTAGCCTTATTCACATCCAAGTTACGGAGTACTCTCAAAACCTCAGTTTGGCGAATGTGTAGTTCATAACAGAGTCGCAAGGTGGATGTCTGGGCAGTGAGGCACTACCTGCATCAAGGAGCGAATTTTCTGCAAATAGATTCGCTAAAAGGTTAGCCTTGTCTGTCGCAGTAAAGGCCAGCGATCCATCTGGTTTAAGCAGAGGAGGCAGCGAGGGACGGCAGAAGCTCATTTTAACCGACTTAGAGAGTGACCAAAATGCTCTACTTCCGCACGGATGGGAAGCTAATTGGGCTCCGATGCGATTAATACGGCTGAAACGAGCTTTTTTAAGAACCCTTTTGTAGGACTTGGCAGCAGAGTTGAACGCTCTCTTCCTCGTAGTTATGTCCGGAGATTTAGGGGTACGGGCTTCAGCCCACGCTGCAAACGCTGAGTCCTTACGGGCTGCAGCTTCGGCACATTCTGCATTATACCATCTAGGGATCTTGCCATCTAGTGATACATCAGCAAATGGAATGAAGTACTCCATCCCCTGACGTATCACTTCCGATATTCCATATCCAACTGGGGCAGACTTAGAGAAGATCACAGCTAAATGATACTGTTTTCAAGCAGTGTTGTGCGATGCTTATGGTGTTGCAGGCGTAAACATAGTAATCGTTGCCATCAGGTGCGCTGTACGCTTGTTTGCTGACCTATGATGTATATAAAAAATGTGATCAGAATAGAATTAAATCATTACTATACTTTTGTCATCAAAATTAATGCGTTTTATCATATTGAACATGTCATATACTAAACATTTTTGAATATCATATCAAAAATTGACCGCTCCAGCGGGGTTCGAACCCGCGTCTCCGACTTACCGTGTCGGCGCTCTAGCCAATTAAGCTATGGAACGATGCACCCGCCCGAGCGAAACTTTCGATATGATACTTTTTAATTTCGGTTTAAGCGAACCGTGGCGCCGTCTATAGTGAGCTCTTTACAGAAACCCGTAACTATTCAAAGTTTCATATTACAACGAAAATCTTTGACAGGAGACGACACCGTGCTATTTTTTTTTTTTTTAATATCTAAGATTTTATTTTTGTGTTACCCACATTAGGAATTCTAAACATTTTTGAATATCATATCAAAAATTGAACACACACAACACATTTTTACACAAAAATAAAATCTTAGATATTAAAAAAAAAAAAAATAGCACGGTGTCGTCTCCTGTCAAAGATTTTCGTTGTAATATGAAACTTTGAATAGTTACGGGTTTCTGTAAAGAGCTCACTATAGACGGCGCCACGGTTCGCTTAAACCGAAATTAAAAAGTATCATATCGAAAGTTTCGCTCGGGCGGGTGCATCGTTCCATAGCTTAATTGGCTAGAGCGCCGACACGGTAAGTCGGAGACGCGGGTTCGAACCCCGCTGGAGCGGTCAATTTTTGATATGATATTCAAAAATGTTTAGAATTCCTAATGTGGGTAACACAAAAATAAAATCTTAGATATTAAAAAAAAAAAAATGTCATATACTATCTGTAACTATATAATAATAATAATTTATTTTAGACATATGTCCATATTTTTGTTGGTTACATTTTTTTCCTAAATAAAGTATGTTAGTTTCAATAATTGTGACACAAAAAAATTATACCAAATGAAAAACCAATCAAACAACTTTATCTATGTATCTATGTAATCAAAATCTGTGAACATCAAGTAATTTTTTTACACATTATTTATATCATTTGTCGTTGTTTTAACTATGAGCATTAAGATTAAATTCACAGTTAAAAATTTCAAACTGATTCGTTTATCTGCTCCTATGTGCACACATCATAAAGAAAACTCTCAACAGAATTAAATATTATCTCATACTTAGTAGTTGTTGGGGGATTCGTACATTATTGTCTTTAGACTGCTACAATATTAACAAAACATCTCAAAGTATTAAGCGACGTGGTTAAAAAACCAAGATTGATAATCTATTACTACTAATTTAGGTTATTTTTGTATTATTTCCAGCTGTCATGGGTAAAAGTTAGTTTTAAATAGTTTCGCGCCCAGCGATGTCGTAAGTCAATTATCTAGAATCTCGTGATTGATTTCATAAAAAATCGAATCGATGAATATTCTGAGAAATTAAGGAACAACATTTAAATAAAAATTATAAAGGGTTAGACACAGTGAAAAATTCATACGAAGATATCACGATCTTATTAATTTAAGGGCAGTAATCGCTCTATTATTTTGGTACGTGTGGTAGTAACCTTAACCGGTTTTTACGCGTTCAATTTCCTATCAAAGTAAATATTTGTATTAGATTAAGTAAATCTATGTTCATTCCATTCGTTTTGTTGAAAAAAAATACTGGTGAAACAAAAAAAAAAAAATCTTTTTAAAAAAAAATTTTTTTCCAAACATTGGTCATTTTAGATGTTTATAGAATAAAATATTTTTACAAAAATTGCAATGTTAAGCTTAATTCGTTTAGCTCTTTGAGTGTTACACACCAAATGAACAAATTTAAATCACTCGTTGTTCTAGTTTTCAATACATTTTAAGATTAAAATGTTTTTCAATTAAATAAATAAAAGCAAGCAAAATTTTGTTTCGAAGTAATAGTTATAAATTTTTTTGAACACTGATTTATTTTATATAATAATTATATACTTCATATGTAATATTTTTGTTAATGTTTGACTTTCAAGTGCCTCGTTTTTTTTTATTGCTATGACTTGAAGTTTATCCTTTATTAAGTTCACGTTTTAAATATAAGTGGAAACGTTGTAGGCTTAAATATTGTTATTATTGTGTGCTGTTTGTTTCCCAATAAGGAGAAAATAAATATTTGCTTGTGAGGCTGTTTTATTTTAATGTATTGCTTTTATAACACAATAGAACGCAAACTCTACTAATAAATGTGAAAATTTGTGAGAGTAGATAATTGTTTTATTTCAGTAATAACGACGTAGAAAGCTAAAAATCCTAAATAACACATTGGGTACTTTTTTACATCGACTTTCTTACGGAATTGGTAATTTTGCGGGTGAAACCACAAAGGCCAGCTACTTAAACTATTTCATTAATTTCGTTTCCAATAATAGCATTTAAACAGACTTTGCATGCCCTAATTAAGTGAAAACGGACTCATTTCAGAAAATCGCATTCACATGAATTTTTAACGAAATCACCTTTTTTATGATTACTCGTCGCGCAACAAATAACGAATACAATTTATTTTTCACGTCCACTGCACACGTTTATTTGGACAGATTTATATTTAAAAAAAATATGATGCGATAAAGTTCTAACTCTCATTTATTTAGTGTGCGCGTTGTCTGTTTCGTTAAATCTAACAAAAAAAGCAGTCAGCGCCACAGCGGTAGTGCAGTCTATTACTATTACCGGTGAAATAAAACTTTGCGACGTGTTCATTGCGAGTGCGGAACAATAACTAAAGTTGTAGGTTCACATGCACAGAGCAAAGACAGCGTTGTACTTAAAAGTTACATGTCTATTTAAATATTCTAGCGAATTTTAATTCGTGTTGAATTCAGTTTTTAGGCTCAGATAGCCTGTGGACACGGAACAAATATCTGAATGGGTATTTTGTAAGTTTCGAATATTTAAATTGTTACTTAGAACTTGCATCGCTCGTTCAAAGTATGTTTATGTAAGAAATGCTTAATAAACCGCTTTTTTGTAAAAAATAGTGGTTTACATCGATTATTCAAAACATTTTAAGCGATGTAAGATCATCATGTTGGTCAAATATTTTAAAAGAGTAATCTGTAGGTTTCAGGTAACATATTAATGGTAAGATCGCAGACAGACACTCGAGAGAAACGAGTCAGAAGGTAGATAAGAGCGAACTACAAATCACCTCAAATCCTACCTAACGCATCTTCTCCACACATTAAATGACATTTACACTTGAAGTGAACCGCCGTGGAGACGTCGCTATCCAGGACGATCCCGGACGATCCCGGGGCGCTCGTAAATCAGAGGGGGCGGCGTAGTGGCGCGGAAACCAATCCCATTCGATTACCGCACGACACCTGCCCGGTGTTGACTCAGCCCGAATTAATCGCCCGCGGCTCCACAACCCTTTGAGACGAGGGATGGCGGTAAAACGCCGGATTCGGCGCTCTGAGAATATTGTTTGCACGGGAATGCAATAGCTTTACTCATCGCGCAGCAGTCGCTTTGTTGCAATCCTAGTGGCATTTTGTCCAAATTATGTACTATTTTGACTTAAATTTTAATTACTTTAAATTATTATCTATTAATTATCATGGACTAATATTCAACTAATGAGTCTTATCAAGCGCTTCTTAGTTTTAAAAGTTGCGGTTCAAATCTGATAATTAGATTAAGTAATAAATAAAAAAGCTATAGGATAGATAAGCAAAATCACATTGTATTCGCAGCAAAAGTAATCACACCTAGTATCACACATGTCGGTTTGTCTGTTGAGCGCAGTTTATTACTCTGATTTTTTTTTATATCGAACGAACTAAGGAAGGCTTAGGTATTTTTACAGTGATACTTTAAGAGAAGATGGTATCAGTTGTGAAATACGTTTTAACAGAAACAAAGCTTTTTCAGATCAGAATAATATATGTACGATTTTTATTTTTTGTGTTACCCACAATTAGGAATTCTAAACATTTTTGAATATCATATCAAAAATTGACCGCTCCAGCGGGATTCGAACCCGCGTCTTCGACATACCGTGTCGACGCTCTAGCCAATTAAGCTATGGAACGATATACCCGCTAGAGCGAAACTTTTGATATGATGATTTTTACTTTCGGTTTGAGCGAACCGTGGCGCCGTCTATAGTGAGTTCTTTACAGAGACTCGTAACTATTCAAAGTTTCATATTACAATGAAAATCTTTGACAGGAGACGACACCATGCTATTTTTAATATGTACGATTTTTATTTTTTGTGTTACCCACAATTAGGAATTCTAAACATTTTTGAATATCATATCAAAAATTGACCGCTCCAGCGGGATTCGAACCCGCGTCTTCGACATACCGTGTCGACGCTCTAGCCAATTAAGCTATGGAACGATATACCCGCTAGAGCGAAACTTTTGATATGATGATTTTTACTTTCGGTTTGAGCGAACCGTGGCGCCGTCTATAGTGAGTTCTTTACAGAGACTCGTAACTATTCAAAGTTTCATATTACAATGAAAATCTTTGACAGGAGACGACACCATGCTATTTTTAATATGTACGATTTTTATTTTTTGTGTTACCCACAATTAGGAATTCTAAACATTTTTGAATATCATATCAAAAATTGACCGCTCCAGCGGGATTCGAACCCGCGTCTTCGACATACCGTGTCGACGCTCTAGCCAATTAAGCTATGGAACGATATACCCGCTAGAGCGAAACTTTTGATATGATGATTTTTACTTTCGGTTTGAGCGAACCGTGGCGCCGTCTATAGTGAGTTCTTTACAGAGACTCGTAACTATTCAAAGTTTCATATTACAATGAAAATCTTTGACAGGAGACGACACCATGCTATTTTTAATATGTACGATTTTTATTTTTTGTGTTACCCACAATTAGGAATTCTAAACATTTTTGAATATCATATCAAAAATTGACCGCTCCAGCGGGATTCGAACCCGCGTCTTCGACATACCGTGTCGACGCTCTAGCCAATTAAGCTATGGAACGATATACCCGCTAGAGCGAAACTTTTGATATGATGATTTTTACTTTCGGTTTGAGCGAACCGTGGCGCCGTCTATAGTGAGTTCTTTACAGAGACTCGTAACTATTCAAAGTTTCATATTACAATGAAAATCTTTGACAGGAGACGACACCATGCTATTTTTAATATGTACGATTTTTATTTTTTGTGTTACCCACAATTAGGAATTCTAAACATTTTTGAATATCATATCAAAAATTGACCGCTCCAGCGGGATTCGAACCCGCGTCTTCGACATACCGTGTCGACGCTCTAGCCAATTAAGCTATGGAACGATATACCCGCTAGAGCGAAACTTTTGATATGATGATTTTTACTTTCGGTTTGAGCGAACCGTGGCGCCGTCTATAGTGAGTTCTTTACAGAGACTCGTAACTATTCAAAGTTTCATATTACAATGAAAATCTTTGACAGGAGACGACACCATGCTATTTTTAATATGTACGATTTTTATTTTTTGTGTTACCCACAATTAGGAATTCTAAACATTTTTGAATATCATATCAAAAATTGACCGCTCCAGCGGGATTCGAACCCGCGTCTTCGACATACCGTGTCGACGCTCTAGCCAATTAAGCTATGGAACGATATACCCGCTAGAGCGAAACTTTTGATATGATGATTTTTACTTTCGGTTTGAGCGAACCGTGGCGCCGTCTATAGTGAGTTCTTTACAGAGACTCGTAACTATTCAAAGTTTCATATTACAATGAAAATCTTTGACAGGAGACGACACCATGCTATTTTTAATATGTACGATTTTTATTTTTTGTGTTACCCACAATTAGGAATTCTAAACATTTTTGAATATCATATCAAAAATTGACCGCTCCAGCGGGATTCGAACCCGCGTCTTCGACATACCGTGTCGACGCTCTAGCCAATTAAGCTATGGAACGATATACCCGCTAGAGCGAAACTTTTGATATGATGATTTTTACTTTCGGTTTGAGCGAACCGTGGCGCCGTCTATAGTGAGTTCTTTACAGAGACTCGTAACTATTCAAAGTTTCATATTACAATGAAAATCTTTGACAGGAGACGACACCATGCTATTTTTAATATGTACGATTTTTATTTTTTGTGTTACCCACAATTAGGAATTCTAAACATTTTTGAATATCATATCAAAAATTGACCGCTCCAGCGGGATTCGAACCCGCGTCTTCGACATACCGTGTCGACGCTCTAGCCAATTAAGCTATGGAACGATATACCCGCTAGAGCGAAACTTTTGATATGATGATTTTTACTTTCGGTTTGAGCGAACCGTGGCGCCGTCTATAGTGAGTTCTTTACAGAGACTCGTAACTATTCAAAGTTTCATATTACAATGAAAATCTTTGACAGGAGACGACACCATGCTATTTTTAATATGTACGATTTTTATTTTTTGTGTTACCCACAATTAGGAATTCTAAACATTTTTGAATATCATATCAAAAATTGACCGCTCCAGCGGGATTCGAACCCGCGTCTTCGACATACCGTGTCGACGCTCTAGCCAATTAAGCTATGGAACGATATACCCGCTAGAGCGAAACTTTTGATATGATGATTTTTACTTTCGGTTTGAGCGAACCGTGGCGCCGTCTATAGTGAGTTCTTTACAGAGACTCGTAACTATTCAAAGTTTCATATTACAATGAAAATCTTTGACAGGAGACGACACCATGCTATTTTTAATATGTACGATTTTTATTTTTTGTGTTACCCACAATTAGGAATTCTAAACATTTTTGAATATCATATCAAAAATTGACCGCTCCAGCGGGATTCGAACCCGCGTCTTCGACATACCGTGTCAAAGATTTTCATTGTAATATGAAACTTTGAATAGTTACGAGTCTCTGTAAAGAACTTACTATAGACGGCGCCACGGTTCGCTCAAACCGAAAGTAAAAATCATCATATCAAAAGTTTCGCTCTAGCGGGTATATCGTTCCATAGCTTAATTGGCTAGAGCGTCGACACGGTATGTCGAAGACGCGGGTTCGAATGCCGCTGGAGCGGTCAATTTTTGATATGATATTCAAAAATGTTTAGAATTCCTAATTGTGGGTAACACAAAAAATAAAAATCGTACATATTAAAAATAGCATGGTGTCGTCTCCTGTCAAAGATTTTCATTGTAATATGAAACTTTGAATAGTTACGAGTCTCTGTAAAGAACTCACTATAGACGGCGCCACGGTTCGCTCAAACCGAAAGTAAAAATCATCATATCAAAAGTTTCGCTCTAGCGGGTATATCGTTCCATAGCTTAATTGGCTAGAGCGTCGACACGGTATGTCGAAGACGCGGGTTCGAATCCCGCTGGAGCGGTCAATTTTTGATATGATATTCAAAAATGTTTAGAATTCCTAATTGTGGGTAACACAAAAAATAAAAATCGTACATATTAAAAATAGCATGGTGTCGTCTCCTGTCAAAGATTTTCATTGTAATATGAAACTTTGAATAGTTACGAGTCTCTGTAAAGAACTCACTATAGACGGCGCCACGGTTCGCTCAAACCGAAAGTAAAAATCATCATATCAAAAGTTTCGCTCTAGCGGGTATATCGTTCCATAGCTTAATTGGCTAGAGCGTCGACACGGTATGTCGAAGACGCGGGTTCGAATCCCGCTGGAGCGGTCAATTTTTGATATGATATTCAAAAATGTTTAGAATTCCTAATTGTGGGTAACACAAAAAATAAAAAATCGTACATATTAAAAATAGCATGGTGTCGTCTCCTGTCAAAGATTTTCATTGTAATATGAAACTTTGAATAGTTACGAGTCTCTGTAAAGAACTCACTATAGACGGCGCCACGGTTCGCTCAAACCGAAAGTAAAAATCATCATATCAAAAGTTTCGCTCTAGCGGGTATATCGTTCCATAGCTTAATTGGCTAGAGCGTCGACACGGTATGTCGAAGACGCGGGTTCGAATCCCGCTGGAGCGGTCAATTTTTGATATGATATTCAAAAATGTTTAGAATTCCTAATTGTGGGTAACACAAAAAATAAAAATCGTACATATTAAAAATAGCATGGTGTCGTCTCCTGTCAAAGATTTTCATTGTAATATGAAACTTTGAATAGTTACGAGTCTCTGTAAAGAACTCACTATAGACGGCGCCACGGTTCGCTCAAACCGAAAGTAAAAATCATCATATCAAAAGTTTCGCTCTAGCGGGTATATCGTTCCATAGCTTAATTGGCTAGAGCGTCGACACGGTATGTCGAAGACGCGGGTTCGAATCCCGCTGGAGCGGTCAATTTTGATATGATATTCAAAAATGTTTAGAATTCCTAATTGTGGGTAACACAAAAAATAAAAATCGTACATATTAAAAATAGCATGGTGTCGTCTCCTGTCAAAGATTTTCATTGTAATATGAAACTTTGAATAGTTACGAGTCTCTGTAAAGAACTCACTATAGACGGCGCCACGGTTCGCTCAAACCGAAAGTAAAAATCATCATATCAAAAGTTTCGCTCTAGCGGGTATATCGTTCCATAGCTTAATTGGCTAGAGCGTCGACACGGTATGTCGAAGACGCGGGTTCGAATCCCGCTGGAGCGGTCGATTTTTGATATGATATTCAAAAATGTTTAGAATTCCTAATTGTGGGTAACACAAAAAATAAAAATCGTACATATTAAAAATAGCATGGTGTCGTCTCCTGTCAAAGATTTTCATTGTAATATGAAACTTTGAATAGTTACGAGTCTCTGTAAAGAACTCACTATAGACGGCGCCACGGTTCGCTCAAACCGAAAGTAAAAATCATCATATCAAAAGTTTCGCTCTAGCGGGTATATCGTTCCATAGCTTAATTGGCTAGAGCGTCGACACGGTATGTCGAAGACGCGGGTTCGAATCCCGCTGGAGCGGTCAATTTTGATATGATATTCAAAAATGTTTAGAATTCCTAATTGTGGGTAACACAAAAAATAAAAATCGTACATATTAAAAATAGCATGGTGTCGTCTCCTGTCAAAGATTTTCATTGTAATATGAAACTTTGAATAGTTACGAGTCTCTGTAAAGAACTCACTATAGACGGCGCCACGGTTCGCTCAAACCGAAAGTAAAAATCATCATATCAAAAGTTTCGCTCTAGCGGGTATATCGTTCCATAGCTTAATTGGCTAGAGCGTCGACACGGTATGTCGAAGACGCGGGTTCGAATCCCGCTGGAGCGGTCAATTTTTGATATGATATTCAAAAATGTTCAGAATAATATAGTTTAAAAATATATATTGAGAAAACGATTTGCATTTTAACGCTCGTCTCTTTAACCACGAATCAGCATTAAATATCTTAAAATTGTTCCTGTAATGAGTCGTGTTGATTCAATAATATCTTGGTTTACGCAAATCGTTAAGATCTACGCTAAATAAGCGACAGTGAGAGCGTCGCGACGCTAATGCAAGGTCGGGCGAAGATAACGGAACACATTTCCTGACTGAATCAACGCTTAGGGGACGGCCACATTTAACCAGTGAGTACTGATTCATTCTACTGCTTCAGCTAGTATTGAGAGATTGACATTATGAACAATATAACTCAATTGCTAGATCTTCGCTGTCTGACAATCACTTTACGAAAATTCTCACAGAGTATGAATTGCTATGACAATTGCAATAAGCAATGTGATTCATCAAATTATTTATTAGAAAATGAAATGAGCTGGCTCTTATTTTTTAATAATGAATAGATTTAAATAAAATAGAAGATTAGAAATCGGATACAGTCGTAATTTTACATATTGCGGCAAAAGTCCTCGAAAAGACCTTTTTCCAAACGCAATTTCTGTTTAAAAATATTTTTACAAATAAATTAATAAAAACTTTATTACATTAATTTTTCCGACAAAACTAATGAAGTGTGAGCGGACCTTTCATCTGGACGGTCATCGCGCGCCCCTCGCGGACTCACTTCGATTTCAGATTCAAAGAATCAGAGATAGAGCTCGTTCCAGTGACGTCATTACCGGCCCATTACCCGTTCTGCCAAAATATCCGTATTTCCATTCATCCGCTTTTTAAATGGTATTCTCGTGTCGAGTGAGGAAATGACCTTATATTATTCTATTTCCAGCTTCTAAAGAGAGCGCCAGCGCGTAGGATTCTATTTCGTCTATGAATAGAATGGTACATGAAGTTCACTAAATTAGAAATGAAAATACTGAAATGATTAAATTTCATATTATAATTGCTATTTTTACTATCCAATGATTTCACTGCTGAAAGAACTAACAAGCTTAATCTGTCAGTTATCTTTGGTATAACAATTAGGTATCTAAATCACCCAAATCACAAATATATATCAGCATAAACCAATATCTGCCTCAAGCGGGAAACGCACCACTACATCAGAACGATTTTCATATATAAATAGTAAAAAATATGTATCAATTTTAACTGGAAAATGGTCTCAAAGCGAGAGTCAACATAAAAGATAATTCAATTGAATTTATAAATAATTTCAATTAAATATATGGACAAAAACGACGTCGGAACGGTATCACTAACTCTGCTAATGAACAGGGAAATAATTAATCGCTAGAGTGAATGTTTATTCATTCGATGTTTTAATGGCGGGTGTGAGAGCAATTATGCGAACTATTGTCACCGTCGCAGGGCCGCCGTCCACTGAACCTCGATGCATTGCGAAGCGCTTGACGTCGTGACGAGTTCTTAATGAGATAAATAGAACTTTTTTTATTTGAAACTAGCTGTGCCCGCGACCGCGTGGAATTTAACAAAAAGTTATTGTTCTGTTCGTAGAGTATAAAATAAATAAATTTCTAAAATAAAAGTAGCCTAAGTTACTCCTCACTACATTTGAAGATTGATTAATTGATTCAGACTTTAACATCCCATTACTTTCGTAGGCCTCTTTCTCCTTGAAGAAAAGGATTTGGAGCTTAATCCACCACGCTGCTACAATGCGTGTTGACGGAAAAGGGTGAAGATAACACAATTTAAGTGACATATAAAAGACCTGCGTCTTCTCATGGATTCGTCCGCGTAATTTCCGCTCTCGTGCGAATATCAGGTTGAAAAGTAGTCTAGAAATTGTTTTCTAATGTTTACGCGAATTTTACTCATTTAATAAAACACTTTTTTCGGATTTTATCGCGGTTTATTGTTAACTTTTGATTCCCGACGTTTCGGATACTTTACAGCAACCATGGTCACGGGAGGACTGAGGTGTCGGACGTCTGAGTTAAACAATAAAAGTTAACAATAAACCGCGATAAAATCCGAAAAAAGTGTTTTATTAGTCTAGAAATTATTTTTGATCTGCAGTTCTATACGTATGAAAATTCATTCTAATCAGTTGTGTAGGGTTTAAAAGATTAAAAACAAAATTCATCCATGTAAAGAAACTTACGCATTTCTTAAATTAGGAGAAGCAAAAGTGATTTAAAACTTTTCTGTTTTTGAAAAGACATATTTAGTTTACGATGTAAATGCCAGCTTCCATCTTACTAGCTTTGGTTTGACAGTTATCTTAAGCCATATTCTATCTGGATGTAAAAAAATGTTAAACAGCATTAATTTAAACAAAATGTGTTCAGACCTACCAATCATAACTAATGTATTAAATATAGGTAAAACAAATCCTCCCACACCACCGCAGAAAAATATAAAATGGAAAGAAAAATAGATTTCGAGACAATATTGGTTTCCAGATTTAATGCTTATTTTACGTTCGTTAAAGATTTATGTTTAAAGTATATTGTTTGTATACGGGCTACAGTTCCCTGTAATATATCCCTGTTTATTAGACTTTCTCGGACGCTGGGATGCTACTGCGCTAATTAAATAAATACATTTTTGGGAAAAAATTTCGACACAATGGAAATTTCTCGTCAGATAGAGATGATGTCATGATATTTTAAAAGTAATGATAATACTAGAGAACGGATAATAACTTTTCTATTCCTTTCCTGTCTTGAGTTCAGAAAAAATAAAATTGTACAAAATATATACAACGTTTTTGTAGTTTCCATGACAGTTGTTTCCTTTAATTTTTTTATTCTTAATTGCCACGTCATACAAGTGTCCTTTTAAAATATGAATAAAATAGAATTAAATGTGATATAATTAATAATTATAAAACCAGGGAAAAACGAAATAATGGAAAATTTATCGCAACTGATATAGCGCTTGGATGTTTTGTGGCGATGGATCGTCCACTTTGAGTCAATGTATAGATTGTTCTGCGAATGTTGGTGTAATTGACAACATTTCAAATCAGCGCACTTTGTTTGTGACGAGATACTTGTTTTGTTTAGTATCTGTTAACTGTGATTTGTCAATTTAATTACTTGTCCGGAGAGCAAATAACGTGTGATGTATTTATAATTAAACTTCAAAGCGGTGCATTGTGTTAGTATTTCGAAATCGTATATAGAAGTACAAAACTATTTGTAAATTTAAATTTAAGCAGCGCTGTAGCAATTAGAAAAATGTCCTGCCTATCCCGTATTTTTTTATGACAAATAGGCAGGCATTTGACCACAATCTCACCTGATGTTAAGTGACGATGCGGTCGAAGGTGGAGCATGCCTGCCTAATAACCTTCACTCTGGCTTGCCTATTCACTCTGGCCTTGAAGGCACCCAGATTGTATTGTTCGGGAAACACAGACGACAAAATGATAATATACCTTATTTTTTATGTGACCACGTCGGAAAATAAGCGTACGGCTCACCTAATGGTAAGCGATTACCGTAGCTTATCGTACTTTACCGTCTTCGACACCAGAAGCAAGCGCGTTGCCAACCCTATGTGCAATTTCCATCAGAAGCCCTGGTCACCTTACTCACCAACAGGAACACAACACTGCTTGAATGCAAGTATTATTTATCTGTGATCTTCGGTAAGGTCGAGACACTTCCCCAGTCGGGCTGCTCCACATTTAAATGTTTTTGATATTTCCGTTCTTACGACCGGAATTTTTTTTTAAATTATTTACATTTATTTAAAAAATAAAATAAATATACGTTTTTTTTCATAATCCACGACTATTTCACATTTCTTTCCTAGATTTACCACAGCGCGGAAAATTTCCAAGATCTCCCGGGAGTTTCGTCCAAACACAGCCGTACCTGCGACGGCCGGTCACTCACCCGCCTCGACGTGTTTTTATCGACTACTATTGACGGAATTCTCGAAGAGAGTAGCCTTTCTCACGTCTTGTAAGATTATTTACAGTAAAATTTACTGAAAGTAAATATGTAAATATTGTAAAAGTATTGAGCTTAATAAATATTCTATCCTTTAGTTATAGACAAAAAAACACATCTACTAAAAATTTATTCATCATTTCATCATCAATACCACAGGCTATATTTTAAATGGAGAAAACAGAACAGTTAGTGTCGTGTAGTCTTCGCAGCATGGACGTATTTACCCTAGAACAAAAAGGGTCATGGCCCGGGGCGGCATTCTGGGAGAGGCGACACAAGCCAAACACGAGGGGCGGTGTGAGCCAAGCATACGTACTAGTGATGTAAAAATGATGAAAAGAAGGTCAGCTAAAATATAATGGGTATTGATTTTAATACTCGATTATTTTATAAAAATTATAAGGAATATGCGGCCTAAAAAAGGTCAGCCAAAAAATTTATCGGCCCGGGGCGCTGAATCTTAAAATACGCCAATACTTTGCGGGCGAAAACGCGGTTAAAGTAAGGTAATAAAGCAATTCAGCACCTTTCATAAGTAGTTACGTGTTAGGTACTTTCAAATCATGCATTACGTTCATCCTGTAAATTATTTGAGATCGACAGGCCTGAAAGACTGTCTTGTAACGCCAGGGCGTGAACCGAGAGGCGGCGATTATCTGGTCCTATGATATTCTGTAAATCAATAACTATAAATATCACATCAGCCTTTCGCAGTCCACTACTGGACATAGGCCTCCACAAGTTCACGCCAAAAATGGCGTGAACTCACGTGTTTTGCCCATAGTAACCACGCTGGGCAGGCGGGTTGGTGACCGCAGGGCTGGCTTTGTCGCACCAAAGACGCTGCAGCCCGTCTTCGGCCTGTGGATTTCAAATCCAGCAGTTGGATGGTTACCCCGCCATCGGTCGGCTTTTTAAGTTCCAAGGTAGTAGTGGAACCGTGTTTTCTCTTAGTCACCTCTTACGATACCCACGGGAAGAGAGGGGGTGGCTAAATTCTATAGTGCCGTAGCCACACAGCACAATAACTATAAATAAAAGCTATAAATAAAACTAAATATACAAAATATAAATAAAAGCGTACAATATTATTTAAATTTTTATAAAAACAATTTGACATCTGATACACATTTTCAACGTTTATAGTAAAAGCGGAGATCTCTTGTTTTCATTGTTTTAGAATTAAAAAGTTCGCTTTTGTTTCCAGGTCGCGGTCGCCGTCAATGAAACAAATGTCAACAATGCTCTCCGCTTCTAATAGAAAACATGATTCAACGAAATGTTTAGATTTCAGCGAAAAACATAACGTTTTAGTTATTTTTGAAGAGTTGTATGTATTCAATTTAGTTTTATATACTGAATACAGTTGAAGATGTAAGAAACTTAGATAATTCTAATTGTAAGTAAATTTTTGTAAGTTAATAGTAATTTTTATAATAAAAACGTGAGTCACAAGTATTTACTTATACTTTATTGAGTATATTGTAATCAAAGCTTAAACATGTTATATTGCGTAGAATACTACATACAGTTGGCGAACTTATGGCTGTTCAGAAGTTCCCTTCAAAATTTACATGAGTCTAAGATTCCAATAATTATCTTCTCTTATTATGTTAAAGATAAATCGAGAAACGTTAACCACCATACTTTTAGCAGGCAGTCCTATTTCATCGTATTTCTAACGAAACGGCGCTCATCTTGATGTACGATTTATTTATTAATCGTGTGGGCAAAGTATCTAGAACAATATATGTTAATATACCCATTTATACCTAACCAACCTGCCAACGCAGTAGTTATGGCAGGAAAATAATAGAAAACCCAACGATTGAATTTTCTACAGGATTTATCCCAAGTGCATTTTTAAATAAAAATATTTTTATAATCATTTATTTTAGAAATAAATCCATATTCAAAATTAAATTAAATTAAACTACTCGTACGTGTTAGTAACAAATACACTTAAAATAAAATAAAACAAAAACAAAAAGAGGGTTAGTAACAATTACATTATATAAATTAAATAAAATTAAAATTTGTGGCTTCCGGTGAGACTCCCGTGCTAAAAATAGTAGTTCGCAGCGGGAGCGTGGAGCTGTATCCAGCGATAAATCATTGGGGATTCCCATCGGTCGGCCAACACACTCAGGACGGTGTTCGATGTTCCGCGCACTCGCTCCCACAGTGAGGCGCACCGCTTTCTAATGATCGCGTAGAAGCAATTAGTATGCGCATCGGCCAACACAGACGACGCGCTACAGAAGCGTGGCAGACCGAACAACATCCTGAACGCGTTATTGTATTGGACGCGCAGTGCGCTGTAAGCTCGCTGCGTGAAGTCGACCCACAGATTGTAAGTTTAGAAAGATTGACAGTAAGCTTTGAAAAGCGTCAGTTTGGCTTGTTTACTACAGCCTGCAAATCTGTGAATCAACATGTTACAAGGAACAGACAGCGCCCTACAATCTTTTTCAATGTCAACCGTGTCTGACAAGTTCTCAGTCACCCAGATATTTGAATCGGTCAACTCTTTTCAGCTGAGATCAAGTGTAACACAAGTAACTCTCCGACTCCTCGTATCTTTAGCCCGAAAAACCATGAACTCACTTTTAAGCGAGTTATATTTGAGCCCACAAGCCACTGCGTATTCCTCACATAATTTAAGCAACTTAGTCAGGGCACCGATCGACGGGCTCAGCAACACCATATCATCTGCGTAGCTTATGTTATTGATGCACGTCCCGCCTACATGGCATCCTACGTAAGTGCTGCTGAGCCCCTCGATCAGTTTGTTCATATACAAGTTGAAAAGCTTTGGTGAGGTCAACCCCCCTTGCCTCACTACACAGTCTAGCCTGTACTCACCGACCTCGAGCCAGCCCATTTAACGCAATTCATCTGGTTGTCATATCAATATTTAAATATTGATATGACATCCGAAGGTTCACTGGACTGGTTTCACATCGTAGCTTATTCCACAATAAATTATATGATACTAAATCGAATGCCTTCGACAAGTCCTTTTGGACTTGTGTTTTTAACAAGCATAGCCTGGAGTTTTTCTAGCCGTGTATATATAGGCTGGCAAGGAATTTATATATATATATATATATATATATATATATATATATAAGCCTAATAGATAGGTAATCAAAATCCTTTTTACCGCTAAATTATAAAATAAAACGAAGTCCGTCGCTCTCGGTGGGAATTTTCCAGTTAATTCTGTTGGTGAAACAAAACCGCTAGTATTTTACAGCGGCGAATCTTCACAAATGAGACATTATTGCAGCGCGCTGAGCGGCAATTTGCATGTGAAGTAGAGGCGTTGGCTCCGTGTATAATGTTCCGAATGGTAAATATGACTCGGCTAAACAAACTTTGAATTGAAATGTTCTTGTCTAAACATGCGCTGTTGTCAACATTATGTCACAATATCTTCGCGGTAGCTATCGCGCGGTTTCGCTAACAATAGTTATTTGATAATACTTGTTCCTAGAAATCAGTTTTTTCTTTGCGTAATCTATTAAAGTATTAAACGCGAAAAATTACAGAGATCTTGTCAGTATGACTAATTTACTGTTACACCGCGTTCAGTACTACTATATTACTTAAAATATTTTGTTTAGACGGCTTAATGTACTCTCCGAGACACGGTGGGGAGACAGACAAACAGACCACGGCAACATTTGTATGGGCAGTACAATTGATTGTCATGTGCGGGGATCAAACCCGCAACCGTCTAAAGGACATATGAAGGTTAATTTGAATTTATATGATTTTGATAGACAAATTTCGTTAATAAAACGTCATTAATGAGTGCATTAGCACGAGGTTCAATAAACCCTTAATTCCTTTGTTAAAATATTGTTAGGATAATGTTTATAATGGAATTCCAAAATAATATTTTTCAGTATAAGGTGACGCTGTGATTAAATTGTTCAATTTGATACTTATTAAATGCTTAGAGTATATGAACAGAGCACCTTTATACGACATTAATATTTGACAACAAAATGTAATTGTGTTTGCTCACAAACGAAAAAAACCGACTTCATAAATATCGACAAGTAATGCAACGTAGGTAGATGGAAAGATTGTAAATTAGATACACATTGTTAGCTATAACTCAAAAAGTACTCGTAAGATCTCGGACAAATTCGCATGGAACCACATGATAAGTAGCTTACGCTTTATTTGGTATAATAAAACGTAGGTCAACGAAAAGTGTCAAGTAAATACGCGTTATTACAGATAATTTAAAAAGTACTTACCAGATGTCGATTAAATTTAAATGGGATCACACGACAAGCAACAGCTTTCAATCAAAAAAGAACCATCGAAATCAGAAAAAGTTCTGATACATAATAAAGTCGAATTTAGAACCTCCTCCTATGTTGAAGTCGGTTAACGGAACTGGATGTAAACAAAGTAAATATTGCAGACACACACATACTTATAATTAAATACTCAAACTTATAAGCAAAAACAGTACAAAAATTTTCTATTTCTGTGCCGGCAATAATTATAAAAATTATAAAAACAGTCGCTGTAATTGTTGTATGTCTTATATTATACTTTTATATTTATAAAATAGTAGCAGTTTCCCGCGGCTTTGCTTGCGTAAATGTGATAAGAGGGACTAGAACTGTGTATAATCGTTATATTACTACCTCTTTGATATGATAGGAAAACATTTGATATATATTTAGGCGTATACATATATATATATATTTATATGATCAGCAAACAAGCTTACGGCTTACCTGTACATAAATAATCTAAATCAAATATAAAAATACCCCTAAAATAACAACATCGTCTAAAATATGAACTAGAAAATTGTTTTAATTTTAATTTCGACCGCCGTAAATCTACTAAACATTTAGTTCATTAATATTTCTGAACCCTTTAAGCGAGTCCTAATTCAGTGTAAATGAAGTCAAAAGGCACCGAGGCCGACTAGGTACGAGAATTCCTTTATTCTAATTTATTTCTCCGTTGGATAATATGAAAACAAGTCGAGAGAGAAAGGAAAATTTAAATTACGCCCCGGCATACAATAAATTCCAGGGAAATAGAACGACAGTCGGAAATCAAATGAGAAACTTGTGTAGACAACGTCTTCAGCTGTGGTTGTGAGCTTTATGATATATTAGTCGAGAGCTCTCTGCGCTAACTTCTGCAGCCCGCGAGTACCTCGTTATTGTGCGGGATGCGAATCTATTTACGAGTGGCGTTATTGTTAAAAGTAGACGCCTAGCTATGCTTACACCTTGTTTCAACTAAATGATTTCAGTCAACTTTGTTCTCGAATTAGTAGCACGCGATACTAAACGCTTCACGAAACGTTCCGACACGGCTGTACAGCTTTATTTAAAAAAATAACCATTCCCAAAGAAGATAAATGGCTACATAAATACGCCTCGAAAGTATCTTCGAACTTCCTCAACTCGCTGACTTTCTGACGGCCTAACTGCTTCTTACGGCCCTAACTGACGGCAAATTTGAGTTTGACTACGAAATAAAAAAGCATCGGAAAAGTTAGCAACGACTCGAACAACTCACCTCCCCTCGATACAGTTTTTGTACAACAATCGCTTAACCGAGACCACCTAACGAAACTTAAACGACGGTAGTTGACGAAGTCGCCTTATACGGATCGGAAATTATTGATAGAACTTATGCAATGATGCCGTAGAACCGACCGTATCTCGGTTTATGAGGGACCCGGGCCCGGGGCAGGGGGCGAGGGGGGTCGAGGAAGGCGCTCCAAGGCGCTAAGCTTCGAGTGTCATATGACGATCAATTTAGGGTTACGAATGAAAATCGAGAACTGAAGCTATCCAGTAGTCGTTCGTTTTATGGATTTGGCTTTCGTCGGCGGATAATTTTTGGGGAATTTATATCTGGGCCACCGAGTCGTTAAATGCAGTTTCATTTTACTACGTCTCATCGTCTTTTATAAAAGATTGGACATAATTCAAGAAATGGATGAAGTGCAAAACTTTGTCATGTACTGAAATATATAACAATGTGTAAATGTTTTGAAATGTTGTTTTTTACTTCCCATATAGGATAACATGCCTCTAAAGGATAACAAGAGGATTTAGATTTAGGAAAATATTTGCGCATATGTAATGAATTGCATTAATTATTATTAGGAAAAACGTCGTAACTGTTGCAGATTTAAATGGAAATTAAAGTATTACTAGTATAATTATGTTAAAAGACCAAAAAGAAACAAAAATGGTAAACGTCAAATGAACCGAAATAATCGTCTAAAAGATATATAATAGACATATATTTATTTTATTTTATTTATTTATTATTAAGATATTATTAATATTATCACTAATAATAAGATGTCACACAAATTCATTTGAGTTTTACCGGACATAAGTGTTGTCGACATTTTGTAAGTAACTACGTACACATTCATTCTACTATTAAATAATTTATTAATTATATAATAATCGTCACACGTCAATCGGTTAAACGCTGTATACCGATAGACCGACCAACCAGCTTGATTTAATGCAGTTATTTTCTTTATTCAAATTTGAGATTTGGTGTAATTGTATAATGTTATCGCTTCAGCCTGTAATTTCCCACTACTGGGCATAAGCCTCTTTCTCCATGTAGGAGAAGGATCAGAGCTTAATCCACCACGCTGCTCCAATGCCGGTTGGCGGATATATTCCCTACTACGAGTAACGATCGCTATCAGGTGTACATGATAACAACCGGGACCGACGACTTAACTATCTGTATACTGTTAATAAAATATTTTTTTTAGGTATCTTTTTATGTTTTTTGTTGTTTAAGATTCCCGTAAATATAAAGGAAGTAATAATAATAATATATCTTTATTCATTCAAACATTAGTGCATCACATAAACACATATTACATCAATTATGTTTAGTCACTAAAAAACACAATATATCTCCCCACACTAGGATTCCCTGTGTCGTGGGATCCAGTTACTTCTTTTAGTTTAATACAATTCCGTTAGTTTAAACAAAAAGGAATGCATTTAATCTTTACATTTTGTATTTTGTTATTCCTTAATTTGTATTGGAACATACAAGAACTAAGACAACAAATAGTGAGTGTGTGTGTTTGAGTGCGAGGGTCTTGGTTTATATGTGTTATTATGTAAGATTTTCATAAGCTTACGGCCCACCTGATTATAAGTGGTTGCTGATGAACGCTTGTAACACTGGAAACATCACAAGAATGTTTCTAACCGTACACCCATCGTCAACACAGCGCATCTTCATTTACTCTGACTGCTTTACTAATAAGAGAAACACGGAACTACTTGACAGAGGTATCATTTGACTACGATCTTCTGTACGGTCAAGTTGCTGCCCCAGTCACTTCGACAATCTCAAACAACAGACGACTATAACCAAGTGCGATGAATTTAGATTTAATCAAGAATTTAGACAGTGTTTAATAAAAAGAAAATAATTTTCTACTCCAATGAGACACTAAATAAACTCCATCAGAGCGCCGGAATCGATGTTCCTAGATTCGGTGTTCCTCCAACCCTTCTCTCATTCGCATGCAAATCGCCCTTTTTCTAAATTGCTTTATTAAACCGAAACGTGTTCCCCAATAATTGAGCCCGTGTCTACAGCGCGAAACAACGATACGGTAAAAATTTACTGTTTTTATTAAGCGACTTTTAATTAATTTGGTCGCCGCGCCATGATTTAGGAACCGCCGGCGACCCCGAGCTGCCTGAACATGCCTTTTTGTGCAGATTCATTCGGTCCGGGGGCCGGCGATATGTCACCGAGGCGGGACTTCAAATTGACTTGTAAATATAAACATGTACCTTCAAGTGATTTAAGCTTGCACAGTTCTGCAAAATTGTGAAATTTATGTACGGTTTAACTTTTCGTTTTTTTTCCTTTTTATATAATCTTTTTATTAAATAACTGAAACCAACCTTAAAAAAAATAACAAATGACGTGCGTTTTCGTTTCACAAGTAAGAATATAAACTATAGAAAATTAAAAGCGTCAATTCAGTCTGTAAACGTTCAATCTATCAAAGCCAGGTCCAATCTATCAAGTAGTTTCAATGATGGACTGGAACCGGCTGCTTCAGGCGTTCTCTGAGAAACGGTAGTTAGACCAGAGAAGAATATTACAACTAAGAACATATGTCGAGACCCGTATTTTTTTTAAATTGTTCAAAAAACTACCTTGACTGGAAATTCAACCCGCGACCGCCGGGGTCAAGGCGATTTCTCTCGCCACTACACCAAAACAGCAGTCATCCTGAATCAGACCGCGTAGTAATTGTGTTTGGCAATTTTCCGATGAATTATTTGTTTCGTAAGCTCGCCGCATGCTCATTCGCTCCAAGATACACACATCGTTACGCATTGTTCGTCATTTTTCGTGTGTTCTATCTCGCAGTGCAATTTACTCTAAGTGACGTGTGACAGTCAGCCGATGCGTGAAGCTCATCAAATGGAACGCCACGGTCTCCCCTCCCCCGCGTTGTTTATCGCCTCCCCTCGAATCGATTCCAAAAAAGAGGCAGTCTTTTGCCTCTTTTGCTTGTAAATTAATTATACTTTATGAGGTTGGACATGTCGATCTAAAGTTACAAAAGAGTGTGAGTTAACTCCGACTCGTGACTAGTTTGATACGCAATAACGATGACTATGATGTTTGATGCCGTGTGGTGTCGGCCGAGTAGAATTGCACCACCCCCTTTCTTCCTGTAGGAGTCGTCAAAGGCGACCGAGGGATAAGTCTGGCTCAAAATCATCAGGGTCCTGGAGAAGGAAAACTTTATTTGAAATCCGGAATGGGTCCGTCAAGCATTCGTGATATAGTTCTAAAATGCGAAAGACTGCTGCAGCCGAACTGGCTCCACACATATCGATTCTTCGTTCCTGTGGGCCTAGCCAGTGATGTCGAGAGGGTAGCGCAGAGCTTAGGCGCCTCTGCGTTTTCCTGAAGAGTTTCCTAGGCGACATAGTGTCTGTCTGACACTGTCTAAATCGTCTGCAATAGACGGACTAAGGCCAACGATGTTTGAAAATTTTAAAAATTTTTGTCAATAAAAAGAATCAATTTAAAGTAGTAAAACTCTGTTTCTTCACCCTCCCCCCCATATTTCTCTATACAACGGGCCTCATGTTGTTTCCTTTTTTTGATGGTTAGCGATTACCGTAGCTTAAAGATGTCTGCAACACGAGAAGCATCGTAAGCGCGTTGTCAACCCTATCTCCCATTCCCCCCAGGAGCTCTGGTTGCCTTACTCACTGACAGGAAAACAACACTGCTTGAAAACAGTGTTATTTAGATGGATCTTCTGTAAGTCTACCCGAGTTGGGCTACTCCATATTTTGAACAGGAAAGGAGTTAAGGAGTAAACAGAATAATAAGTCTACTTTTTATTTGCGTTAACTTCGCTATTCCTAATTCTCAACTTACATAACACTAATTAAATTCTTTGATTGTAAAATCTTAAATTTTCAACAAGTCGATGTAAATGCCTTTCCATAGAATGAAAGTAAATTTGAATACTAATTAAGCCATTTATCAAACAAATTTTAGTGAAAATCATAAATTATTTGTAATTTAATAAGTATAGAGACGAAAGTAGTTATGAAATGCTTACAATTTCAAATTAACAGTATTTTAATACGTTTATTTAAAATTTGTACACTGTAATATATTACGTATTAGTAAAATACACATTCAAATCAAACTATATAACTCAGAATATAAATTCTGTGTTCAGATTTAAGGTAAACGATGTGAGTCCATGTTTTGTAATATATTAATACTGAAATTAAGGTTAAGTACACACTAAACCCATTAATACTCCTTTCAAATTGGAAACGATAATGCAGGCTAGGGCTACCTTCCGTACAAAATATATTATCCTTTACGAAATAAATTCAATTATTATGATAATAGTTTCGAAAGTGAATCGCGAAACCATTTTTCATAATTATATTGGGTTGTATTTGTTTTAAATAAATTATATTTCTCTTTGTTCTTGAGAACAAGATTATTGATCCTAACGTTGTTCCTTATTAAGATTTGTTAGGTTTCTTCTGTCTGTGTTTCAGTTATTGAAGGAAAATTTGGGAGTGAGTTGGTGAATGCGTGACTGTCGTCACGTTATGAAAAGTGTGATCGAGTGAGGCGAAAGGAAGTTGAGGAGGATCAATGAAACATTACAGCCTATACAGTCCACTGCTGGACATAGGCCTCCACAAGTTTACGCCAATAATAACGTGAACTCATGTGTTTTGCCCATAGTCACCACGCTGGGCAGGAGGGTTGGTGACCGCAGTACTGGCTTTGTCGCACCGAAGACGCTGCTACCCATCTTCGGCCTGTGTATTTCAAAGCCAGCAGTTCGATGGATATCCCGCCACCGGTCGGCTTTTTAAGTTCCAAGGTGGTAGCGGAACTGTGTTATCCCTTAGTCGCCTCTTATGACACCCACGGGAAGAGAGGGGGTGGCTATATTCTTTAGTAACGTAGCCACACAGATCAATGAAAACCCAAAGTAAATTTATCTATCTATATATACAAAAATTTGGTGTCACAATGTATGTTAGCGAGAAATTCCGAAACTACTGAACCAATTTTTATCAAATTTTGTAAGCATCTTTAATTTGTTCCAATTTTGGAGATAGGATAGTTTTTATCTTAATTATTGATCAAAATATTTTGTTATTGCAAATTAAATGTTTATTATACGGCTTCAGTGTATTCGTTTAGTTCTATAAAATCCTAATTGATGGCGATTTGTCATCTTAGTTGCACAGATATGCGATAGACGGCGCCGTATTTCTATTTCTAGATTATAGATGGCGCGTTTGAATGTATTTTAATAAATTATAACTACCGAGCCACAACATCGCATGGCTGGGTCAGCTAGTATGTTTATATATACATACATACATGAATATATTATACACATATATACGCATGTATAAACATATATATCTCTTACATATAGTTGAAGTTAAAAAAGTTTTACTTCAGTTGTGTGGTCTAAAGCACACTCGTTTTTTTTAGTAATCAGTACGTTACATGTAACTTTTATACAATTTCATAATTATGAATGTTCCATCATATTTTTTTTTTATAGTGAAGGTTCGATTGCTGCATAAAATATCTCTTGTTTCAATAAATCATACGGAGATTGGTTCATTACGTTGTGCGTTGTACATTTATAATGTTCCGTATCATTATGATGTTCAATTGTTTGTACTTATTTTATATTTAATTTTTTTTTTCATTTCTCGTGATGTTATAGTCATGATATTATAGTAATATCTGAGTTTCATTAAAAAAATGTATTTATTTTATTACATTAAGTTGCCTTGCCAACTTCAAGAACTTGTTTCCTTATTCCTCTGATATTTTTCGAACTCTACTAATCCCACTTGGCGAATTCAAATGGGATTTTGTTTCGCTATAAAAAAGTTTTAATATTATATTTCATAGTAAAAAGCGTCGCTGCTTCAGAGGTTTGACTTTTGAGCTTATTAATTATACAGTTGCGGTAAAAAGTAGTTTCATTTTTTTTACTATTCTTATTTATTTTTCGTAACTGTCTAATGTGGAGCTGTCCAGCCCTAGATATATGTTCATATGTAACACCAACTTGCCTACGTAGATGTTGACACAGTTGCCTATTGGTTTAGGATCTCGACGCTATAAAATTTAAGTTTTATTTCGTTTCGTGTCCGACGGACGCCTGAGATGTTCATTACGGTATTCGTAGGAGCAATAGAAGCGAGATGTTTACGAGAGGACACTTAGACTCGGAGACACAGACATTAACATAGCTCAGAGGACTTTCTCGTTCTGAAAGACAAGACAAAAAGAGCTGTGTGTTAATTTTGTGTTTTTATTATTTGTAATTGTAAGAGAGGATTATTTTGTGTTGTTTTTAATTTAAATATAATATTGTATACAAGCATAGTTTCCGTTTAAAATGACGTTTTGTTCAAGATTATACTAAATCATGTCATCGTATTAGATCTTAAAGAAAATCTGGTTAATTCATTAACATACTAGCTTTTACCCGCGGCTTCGCTCGCATAGAAATTTTTTAATAAAAAGTGTCCTATGTTACTTCTAATACCTCCAAAAATATGTGTACAAAGTTTCGTGATGATCGGCTAAGAAGTTTTCAAACAGACTTACATTTACATCTATAATATTAGTAGGGATTTTGGTTCTAGGACTAGCTTTGCCTTACATATAAATTATTAACGCCGAGTTGCACGAAAAGAAATTAAAATTTAAGTAGTGATTAAACTAATTTAATCTCAAGAATTGTATGAAATTCTTGTGATTAAATTAGTTTAATCTCTACTTAAATTTTAATTTTGTTTCGTGCAACTCGACGTAAGTAATTCTTTTAAAAAGTTACTATAAAACATACGTATTTGAGGTTTTGCATTTATTTACTTACATTAACATATAATACAAAATAAAACGAAAGTAAAAACATTTGAAAACAACGATCTATTCGTTTGAACAGATCCGTCAAAATGTAACAACGTTTAATGTTTGTGATAGTACAAAATGATAAGCTAATACTTTGAAACGTATGATCGCGTTGTACGTAACAATCGCTTTGACGATCAATCACGCTCTAACGACTCAATGAACCGCACTCAAGAGACAACTGAGCTTCAGGAAACTACAGCAAAGGAGAGGAGTAAGCGACCGAGGTGTGCAAACAGAATATACAACAAAGATACACTGAAATTTTATTTAGTTGTAAAAGTTAAATTATAAAAATTTATACCATTTTTAATACAGATCAAAAAACAAGGTGATTCTCTACCCAACTCTACTGTTATGTGTGTTACCTCATAATTTTTACAGAGTGTACCGATTTTGTTGGTTCTTTTTAACCGACTTCCAAAAAAGGAGGAGGTTCTCAATTCGACTGTATTTTTTTTTTTTATCCGCCGAGTACTTTTTGATTTATTCATAATGATTCGATTCAAAAAGGTTGGAGGTTCTCAATTAGACTTAATTTTTTTAATGTATGTTTATACCTCAAAACTTTTTATTGCATGGACCGATTTCAATGATATTTTTCTTAAACAAAAGACGGTGCGTGTCATGTATATACATTAAAGTTGATTGTATTTGACAAGTAATTTTTGAGTTACATATATCTCTAACAATGCGTATTTATTTAAATGTTTTTTGGTCAACCGACGTTGTATTACAGGTTCATATAGTTGAAGTCGGTTTTTTTTCGTTTGTGAGCGAACACAATTTTATTACTTGTTTTTATTGCAGAATAAACACGATTGTTGATTGCATCCCAGTGATGACCATAAATATGTTGACGTGTATATTTATTACAATTATTATCATAATAGTATATCGGAAACAAATAGTTGCAGTACGAATCTCCGCGAGTCATCGTTAACAACTAGTTATTTTCAAGGTAACAATTGTTTGATTTTCTGTATCTTGACAGTAAGAGTAAGTATATAGTAGCTACAATTTTTTTTTATTGAGTAATAGCAAAGATTGAAGTATACCGATGAAAAATTAGAAATCAATTTTTTCACATTTGTTTTAATAATTGGCTATAACATAGCCTGTAACATAAAAAAAATCTATTTATCTTTAAAATACTCATATTCTTTATTGAACCCGTTTTTGTTTTGTTTTGTTCTTAAGATGTTATGTAACCCTGCAAAACATCTGCTATGAAAATTTAACTTTATTTTCTATCATATATTACTGACAATGACAACATAACTTTATTTTAAGCTACGATGAAAGAATTGTCTCAATTTGACAGACAATAAACCGCGGGAAACAATCGATCAGCTAAACAAGCTTATTCAACGAATAAATTTTATACCTATCAAGAACTCGTAAACATAACAACTAAGTGATACATTCTTGTTTACAGCTCGCAGCTCACTCGAGCGACAAACAAACACATACACGCATTTTCCTCTTAAATCACATCTATAATAAAATCTACGCAATATAAGCGAACCTTTGGTTTACACCTTGAGACAAAATAAACTCTGTTTCAAATGAAATAGAGTCAAATATTGCTTGAGCGATAACAAAGTTTTGTTACAAAGTAATTAATAGGGACAAAGTTGAACCTCTAAGGGCCTTCTAATGTGTAATCACGATCGCGTTGAAGATTCAAAACGTCTCGTTCGGGAGTTAAATGAATAAGCTGTGCGCATTCAAACTCGATTCGTATCTGAAATCTAAATTACTATAGAAATGATGTGTTCGTAAAGTTCTACATTGTACGCAGTTGCGAGCTATTTGAAACTTCGGTCCGTCTAAACATTTCGCTCGTGTTTTATGTTCATTACTATTTCGGATATAAAGCCTAAGCCCCGCGGATGTTTGCCAAATAGTTTTAAGAGAAAAGCGAAGGAATTAACGTGGACTTTTTGTTTAAAATTTAATTCAAGCTGATTATAAGATTACGTTACAAATCTTCGGTTGCTTGCTTTAAGTCAGTAAGCTTTAACGAAAATTCAACTAGGCTTATTATTTGTTGTTATTTATTCTACGACTAACTGTGACCGCGACTTCGTCCGCGTGAAATTGAACAAAAAAGTTATTATTCCGTTCGCTGCTATAAAATAAGATAAAAATCTAAAATAAAAGTAGCCTCAGTTACTCCTTATTACATTAGGTATCTGCCCGTGAAAATCCCGTCAAAACAGACAGACAGACGGACGAATAAAATAGAAAATAAAATACTATAAATAATAATAATAATAGTAATAAATAATATTACATACAGACACCCAAATTACATTTATTTGTATAGATTATAATTAATTTTTACACTGATGTCTAAAATTTAATTTCTGAGACATTAAACAAAGTTATTGTGTACTCAGAGTACTAATAAAAACATATACATTATACGCTACGTTCTGAATACTGATGGACATCACGCATCCTCGTCACGAACTCACTAACAGCGCTTCCGACATTCATCACGGGCGCGTATGGTTTTATTTCAGTTTGTGATTGTAATTTTGACCACAACACAAACAAATTAAAAGAACAACTCAAATTTACTTAGGCATACTTACAATAGTTTATAAACTTAGTTATTGATGTTAAATAGAAAAGGTTCAATATTTTTTGCTTTTCACTTTTTCGGCGGTTTAATTTTTTTTTTTCGAGAAAAAGATATTTGGAAGAAGGTTCTTCTTTCTTCATTCTTCAGAAATAAGAAAAAATACACAAATCAGCATTAAAATCTGTGAGTGAACAATAAATCAGCCCTATTTTTCCGCTCATAGGGTAGAATTTTGTTCCAAATTTATATGGAACTAACTTCAATCCTATCCAATAAAAAAAAAAGTATTATCAAAATCAGACTACTCCTTAAAAAGTTATGCGTGGTTAATAACCACTGGTTATGCATAAAAAAATATATCTGTCTTGACTTGAGAATAAAAAAGTGACGAGCATGTGCCTTATGAAATAACTTTAAGTTTAAATTGTTAATTTAGTTAGTTCCATTAAAAAGTAACATAACGAATTTATTTATTCACTTCAGCCTTAAACATAGTTCAAAATAGAAGTACGAGTAAATATCGTATATATTGAATTTATTAAGTATATAAAAACAATACTGCATTAAAACCAACTATCAAACCCGCATTGGAGTAGCGTGGTGGATTAAGCTCTGATCCTTCTCCTAAACGGGGAGAGAGGCCTATGCCCAGCGGTGGGATATTACAGACTGAAGGGATTACGATCAGAGTGTGCTACACCCACCGGTTGCTCCGTGTTATACATTCTAACCTTTTTTTTTTTTTTTTTTTTATACAATGATAGGCTTGCGTTTGACCACTATTTCACCTGATGATAAGTGAAAATGCGGTCTAAGATGGAGCACGCTTACCTAGAAGTAACCTATTCACTCGCGACTTAAAGATCCCCAGGTTATAATTTTCTGGAAACACAGACGCTGGTAGAGAGTTCCATTCTTTGGCTGTACGGATCAAGAATGTACTAGCGAATCGCTTAGTGCGTATAAGGGGAATGTCAACCATAGGTGGCGTAACGCAGAGCGTCTGGTTGTACGATGATGGAAGGGGGAAGGGGGAATCAAGTTATGGAGTTCCTGCGCACACTCTCCGAAGTGTATCCGATAAAAAACCGATAGACCGGCCACCCTTCGTCGATGATGCAAGCTTTGCAGCTTTGCAGCGACCAGTGCATCATCACCGATGAGCCTCCTGGCTCGTCTCTCAATCGACTCGAGAAGCTCCAGCTGGTACTTGGCTGAGCCATCCCAAAGATGAGAGTAGTACTCCATGCATGATCGAACTTGCGCTTGATATAAATTTAGAAGCTGTTCCGGAGTGATGTACCGTCTCACCTTCGAGAGGACGCCCAGTTTTCTGGCAGCTGTTTGAGCCTTTGTCTCTATGTATGAGCCGAAATTGAGGGTGGATGACAAAGTAACGCCAAGAATGTTATGGGCACGGGCACACCTCGGAAAGAGGGAGTCAGATGGAAAGGACTCCACTTTGCCGAAAAAAGACACGCCTGGGTCTTAGAGGCGTTGAACTTGACCAGGTTTGCGTCACCCCAATCGGAGACAGCTTTAAGGGACACCTTACGCTCGAACGGGTTAAATCAATTATGTATCATTAAGTAAATACTAATGTATAAATAATTGTGTTTGATCGCAAACGAAAAAAACCCGACTTCAATTACATCGAAGAGTAATACAACGTAGATCGACGAAAAAATAGTCAAGTAACTACGCGTTATCAAAGATTACTCAAAAAGTAGTTATCAGATCTCGATAAAATTTATATGTGACCACATGATAAACATCAGCTTTCAGATTTTCGAGAGTTTCCCTCGATTTCTCTGGAATTCCATCATCAGATCCTGGTTTCTTTATCATGGTACCAAACTAGGGATATCCCCTTTCCAACAAAAAAAGAATTATCAAAATCGGTACATCTAGTAGAAAGTTATGCGGTATAATACAACGTAGGTCGACGAAAAAAGCGTCAAGTAAAAACGCATTATTAGATATAACTCGAAAAGTAGTTGTTAGATCTCAAATAAATTTAAATGGGACCAATTGACACGTGGTGTGTGGTCTTTCGATTAAAAAAAAATTGTCGAAATAGGTCCACCCGGTCAAAAGTACTGATGTAACATAATTGAGAACTTCCTCCTTTTTTGGGAGTCGGTTAAAAAATAAAATAAAAATTAAAACTAACAAGAGTGGAATTTAAATGTTTACAAATTTTCTGGGAGTCGATTTCGAGATGTCTCAGAAGTGGGAGCTAAGATAGTCCGAAAGAAGATTTAGTCCGAATGCTTCATAGAATATTTATTTGGAGTGGACTCTAAGGCTGGTTACTAACCAAATTGGAAGACCTTTAACTTATTTGCTACATTTATCATTTGTGAGAACTTTGCTTCATCCTTGAGGATCGTTGACAAAGAGTTACCACATTGCTGTTCGATTCCATGGGTTTTACTATTCTTATTTATAGTTGAAGTTTATGTACATATATGAAAAAAACATTGATTACGGATATTCAAGTACCACGACCTGTATATGGGAAGCAAGTCCTCGCAAATAGCGCTAGTGGGCTAGTCGTAATTGTGTTATATCTAAAACTATTTACGATAAAACATAGATAATAAAAATAATAATATGTTCAGAAAATACGAATTAATAAATGATGTGTACACTGTTTCCATGAAAGAAAAAGTACAAAGTAAGGTAGTGTAAGGTACAAAAAAAGAAAAAAAAAAAACTGTTAGCGCGGACCACGTCGTAGTCTTTTTTGTTTTTTTTTCTTTTTTTTTTTTGTCTACACAATACACAATCGGTCGTCTGTTCCTAAAGTATTAATGCTTGTGTTATAGGTAACAGCCGACTGGTATAGCTACATTTTTTTTATCCATACCTATAAAATATATATATATATATATATATATGTGTGTATATATATATTACACCCAGACTCGGGGTGGGAATCGGACCCACAACTCCCGGAACAGAAAGCAGGGTCACTACAAACTGCGCCAACGGGCTAGTCAGTTTTATTAGTACAGTCACAGGACTGTCTATTTGTAGTTTGTATGATAAATCGTCTGTGGTATTAATATAATTATAATGCATACTTAACAAAAGACATGGTTATTTTGAGCCCGTGGATGTTAATTTTTATATATATATATATATATATATATATATATATATATATATATATATATATATATATATATATTTATGAATTTAGGATATCTGATAAAATAACATGAATAATAATATTAATATAAGTGACTTTTACGGATTTTACAGTCCGATGTGCTTAAACATATTTTAGGAGTCGAAAGCAAATGTGCATAAATCCCAGCCGGGTCTGAGTACGCGGTCATTTTCTGTGTGTGGCTGAAGTCATAAGATGACAAATACTAGATTTACTTTATATCTATATATAATTATTAAAATAAAAGACCAAACTAGAGCTAAATAATACAACTCCATGACTTTGCATGTGTTTGTGTCATCCTCTGGATAATAAAGAGAAAAACGTTTTAAAGATTACGAATTACATGCATAATATATTAGGAAATTTACAATCGTCACTTAAATTATACATAAATATATTTTAGTCGATATACTGTAGAAGATAATAACTTTAGTCTTCGATTAAAATAGACATTAGTGTGGTCGGTATCAATGTGCATGGTCTGTACGTATTCTGTCAAAACTCCTAAAACTTGAGCAACATGCGGGCGTTCGCCTGGAATATTAAGTCGCTGTTCGGGCCAATAACAAAAGCAAACAGGCTCTCTGTAAACCAGATTGCACTTTCGTGTTCGGCCTCCGTAATTTACGGCTCAGCCGACATCAGTGCTTTTTATACCTTGTCTTTAACCTAAACGAAAATGCTTCTGTTAATAAATCGTCACCCTAGATTCCGGAGCTATTTTCGCTTAAGATGCTCCAGGCGGAGATAATCCTCCTAATCTAAATCCAATGCCAGTTGAAGAAACTCAATTTACATATTTAGACGAAAAACATGCTTGTCCTAAATTGAAGCGATACCTTGATGATTATATAATGAAACGCCGATTATGAATTTCGAATAAAGAATCTTTTATTGCACAGATAACAGAATATATCATCTCATCCACAGATAAAACACTAATACTATTATAACTTTATTTTGATATAATTACGACAAACCCACTGTGTCAAAATAACTATCAATATAACAATGTAACATTAAAACTATTTTTTAACAATACCTATTGCTTTCATAAACCAACTGCTTGACACTCGGTAATCCCTTAGTTAATAGATCAGCAGGCATGCTTGCAGTTGGCAAATATTGGAACAAAGTTCCTTACGGGGCGTTGCGGAGGGTTACCGCAAAAAATGTCCGTTACGTTAAATAAAGGCGTAAGATTTTTATAGTTATTATATATTTTTACAAATCATTGTAAATAAAATAAAGGTGTTAAGATAATTTTACAAAGTAGATTTTTTGAATTTTATCGATTAAAAAATCATAATAAAAAATGTATACCCTAATAATTATTTTCTTTCTAAGTACTTCGAATAGAACTTGTTATTAATATTTTATAATAAGGAACTTCGTTTATATCTGGTGTCTCACGACACCACACGGTGTTTTTGTTTCTGTATCATCATTAATAATTACATCTCGAATAAAATTAGGTATATCTCACATTAATGTGTTTCGAACGTTTATGAGATTGATGATTATTTGCCAGCTTCAATACACTTTGACTGTCACTGTAAAGGACAATTCTATTAAAAATACCTTAATTTAATTCAATTTCTAAATTCTGTAAGTAAATTGCTTCACGACAGGCTTCAGACAGAGCCATGTACTCCGCTTCAAAAATACTTAAGCAACAGTTGCCTTTAGCTTTTCCAAGAATTTTCTTATCTTTCATTTTTTAAATATTTTTTTTTTGTTTAAATTTTTTCAATTAGTTTAATCCAGCTGATTTCACATGTAAGGTAAATGTTTCAAAAAAATCATTTGGTTATATAGTTTATATTTCAACGTACATTTTGAATGAAATCAAGAGTTTCTAATAATAACGGGATTAAAGCATTTGTTTGGATATCATAATTAACGACTCAAAAACAAACGCTACACCCTCATATAAGTAAGGATTTTCTTCTGTGACGGTGGTCTTGATTCTCACGCAATACACAAACACAAACGCTCCGACTATAACATATCTACATGATCAATAAAATGTTTGTCATGAGCTTGTATCAAAACCGCGACTGCAAGCGCCACAACCAGAACTGTGACCGCTGTGCCAACGCGTCGTCACAAGAAACAAGCTGATCTTTTGAATTAGCAAAGTAAATAACAAAATTGACATTAAGTTTATATTAATTAAGCCTCGCTATAGTGGATGTTTGGTGTAGTAAAATAACAAGGTATAACAGTTCGGTGACGCAAGTTCTGAACTTAAGGATCAGTTGTGTCTGAGAGAAAGTTTATTCATTGGGGTTTGATTGCATTTCGAAATCGACTCTTGCAGTATGTCGAAGATATATCTCACACTGTTGTAGAGTTAGTTGATGCAGATATTATTGCTTTTTAGTTGTCTTCAAAGATAAAGAAAGTTTATAATTTGAGTATAATATAATCACTCTATATTTTTGACGATTTGGAATGATATTTATAATATTATGATTATCAGTAGTAGGGTGTGTGGTTTAATGCAGGTTATCGAAATTGAAATATTGATTGACATTTTAATGATCGATATTTAATGATTCGTAAAAATCAAATTGCATTTTCATAACACTTTTAGAAAACGAATTAAAAAAATGCCATTTAATCTATAACAATGGATATTACAAATAAAAAAAGAAAATGTAATTATATTAGGCAAGAATTATAAAAAAGAAAAACGTTAAAAAAATCTGGAATATTTTAATCACACCAAAAAAATATTGCATAAAACACAAACCCCTAGAGCGTCTAAAAAATCTAGCAGACGCGAGCAAAATTCTTCTTAGCAAGCGGAATGTAGATACGAAGACAGGGCAAACGAGCCGGAAAACCCATTTGTGACACCTCGATCATGTGGGACCTCCGACGACGCCCCCAATAAAGCCAATATCAGATCATAACCGAGTAACCACCCGACTTAGACCCCTCTTACAAAACGGAAATCTTCACTTTAGCAGCGACCTAAGTCATACGTAGACGTCGAAAGGATCATCGCAATCTGGTTGCAGATTTCTCAACACGACTCCGGGGAGTTTCCACGGCCAATGTGATGTTACTACGGTTGGAAGTCCGGGATTGGATCTCGCGCCTGTAATGAGCGGGGAAATAAATACCGACCGTTATGTTATTGAATGGGATTAACTTTAATATCCGTAAATATATATTCGATCAAACTATTCGAGATCGCAAAATAAAATAACCTTTGAAGGGCATCGCTCTTGAGCCTGGTTAGAACAAAATTATGCAGAATCAGTTCAGACAGTATTAATAAGACATTATTTTTTCAGTGATACATTTTATAATAATGAAAATAAAATTGTTTAACTTATATTTTAATTTATATTTCTCGGTAAAGCGTGCATTCTATTAGTTTTTTTTATCTGTTATGTTTACAATATTATCTTTGATAAATAAATAAATACATAATTAAAATAACTATTTAGAAATGAAATTTTACTTTGCGATTCAAATACGATGAGATATTGTGTCTATTATATGAAGCAACATAGGTCTTATGGACTATTTCGAGAACGTGTTATAGCAACATTATTATTTCCGGCGGAACTTGATTCCGATTTATTCCGGAAGCCCGCAGGGATATTCACGGGCACATCCTGATCGAGTATGAAATTAGTATCGAAACGAAAAACTCGGCTATCACATTACTAATAAACCAAATGTAAATGGATATATATTTGTTGATCATATAATACACCGGAAGTTACTATCTTTTGTATAAATAAAAAATGTGTAGCATTTTGTTTTGTGTTGCTACTACGAGGAGCAAATATTTTTGGTTCTAAGTAATGTAACTTTAGTATACGCTCACCCAGTCGTTTTCCTCATATAAATGTATAATTGTGTCTGCTCGCAAACGAAAAAAAAAAACCGACTTCAATTACATCGACAAGTAATACAACGTAGATCGACGAAAAAATAGTCAAGCAACTACGCGTTATCAAAGATTACTCAAAAAGTAGTTATCAGATCTCGATAAAATTTGTATGTAACCACATGATAAACATCAGCTTTTGATTAAATTAAAAATTATCAAAATCGGTACACCCAGTAAAAAGTTATTGCGGATTTTCGAGAGTTTCCCTCGATTTGTCTAGGATCCCATCATCAGATCCTGGTTTCCTTATCATGATATCAAACAAAGGATATCCCCTTTTCAACAAAAAAAGAATTATCAAAATCGATACATCCAGTAGAAAGTTATGTGGTATAATACAACGTAGGTCGACGAAAAAAGCGTCAAGTAAAAACGCATTATTAGATATAACTCGAAAAGTAGTTGTTAGATCTCAAATAAATTTAAATGGGACCAATTGGCACACAAAACCTTTCGATTAAAACAAAATTTGTCGAAATCGGTCTACCCGGTCAAAAGTTCTGATGTAACATACATAAAAAAAAAAAAAAAAATACAGTCGAATTGAGAACCTCCTCCTTTTTTGGAAGTCGGTTAAAAATCGTTTGTCATTTTCCACGTCGCGATGCGCTCGCACAAATGTACAGATTTAGTACAAAAACTTAAACGAAAATAGTAGAAACTAAATTCAGTTCAACTTTAGAAATTCTAAGCAACACACGTTCGAAACTATTGAAAAAGAAAATAACTCAGGTGAAGGAAAAATTGGCGGCGAGGAGAAGGCGGCTCGAAGTTAGAACAACTTTTAACCTACAACTATTTATTTATCGCGCCCCACGGGCGGCGGAGCGGCCGAGCCGGCGTGAGCAGGTTCGCGAGGACCTTACTGCGCGGTGATAAAGATTAAAATCAAACGGCGATAATGCACACGTTGTAGGTGCGAAAGAGTTTAGACTCGCGTTCAGTGAAAGTTAGCTGGAAACACAAATAAACATATTTCGCCAACTTTACCTACCGTCGTTAAAGCTCTCTGATTCGATATAAATATTCATTGTTTAATGAAACTTTCTTTCGGGATTAGTTCGCTGTGTAAACAGAAAATTCGGTGATTAACTTCACTGAACACTGTTCAATTATAAATTACTAACTTTCATCCGCGTCTTTGTTGCGTAAGTTTTGATTTATTCAAGTGAAAATATGTACTGTAATTAAATGTTAGACGTGTTTGACTAAGAGATCTAATCATTTATCGCTCAACGTTTCAATGCGTTATATTACCAAACATTTACACAAAATATAGACGATTTTTGTGAATATTTTTGACATTTAAAATGAATCAGTAAATTATTTCTAATAAAATTAAGTTTAGTCGAGGACATGCGTAACAGGAAAGTAATAAGGAAACTAAAGCACTTTATGTTGCTCATCTTTTATTCAAGTTGTCATTTTAAAGTAAATTCAAATTCCTCGCCTGTCGCAGTGATAAAGTAATTATTAGCGAAAGTGTGACATAAATTATGTAATTAAGAATTGTAACTGTTACTTAAAACTACTCCCTTATATCATAGATTTTCACTTGGCTTATGGCAATTGCAATGGAGAAATCACACATCGAAGTAAAAGTGTGAAGATCTTCTTGTTTTTTAAGATGAATACGTTTCAATTTTTTTTATTATATTTTTTATTTGAATTTTATATCCAAAGGCTCTAAAATATCCATGCTTTTTATTATACATCATGCATTAAAATTATGTTTATCCTACAGGCGATTTATTACTTGAAACTACAGATCGGCAGTCCTGTGAATGCCTAGTAAAAGCTAGGACATGGTCCGGCGCTGACGGAATTTTTCTGTTACAATATCTTCTTTTTTTATTATCTGTAATTTTTATATTTTTTTTTATATTTGGGTGTACCCTAGCCTCAGAACTATGGGCGTATACTTTTTCATTGCTTGTTTTATTTTCATGTATTCATATACACACTCTCACACTCAGATACGCACACATAAATACACATTTACACTTAAACATTATATAGTATAAAATTATATTATGAAAATATAATTTATCTTTCAATGGTGTTAAAACATTGACTGATGATTTCGCCAACGTATCACAAAACAAGTTTGAACACGGACACTGATGATGAGAGTTTTATTTCCAAGGTATGTGCGGACGTAGTGTGTACGTCATGACTGTGACTCGCCGATGTGTTGTTATAATATGGAAACAGTTCTTGATCATTTCCATATTACGCTCGCACGGAACTCGATCGAGCTCCGCGGTCGCAACAGATTCAAACATGCTGAAAGTTGGCGCGCGCCGTGAATGTTAATTAGGGCTTATTCCGGTTACTCTTATTTTATATTCGTATAAATAATTTTGTTGGTACTTTTTATGTTATCATGTAACATAAATGAAGTGATAATCTTATAATAAAAACCTGTTGAAACTGAGAATTACATCGATAAGTATTAAAAATGTTAAGATTGAGTTAAAACTTCGAAAAAAGAATTACTTTTTACTTTATTTCATTTTTGTTGGTCTTTTTTATACTTCAAGGGTCGCACACAAGGGCCCATCTAATAGAAAGTGATTACCGTAGCCTATGGACGTTTGCAATACCTCAAGCATCACAAATACCTTACCCACACCCTCCCCAGGAGCTCTGGCATCCTTACTCACCAGAACCAGGAATACAACACTTCTCCTGAGTAGCATAATTTGGCTGTGATCTTCTGAAAGGTTGAGGTACTTTTTGTTTCTTGATATACTTACCTATATGTTTGCTAAAAAAAAAATACGATTTTAACAATATATATAACTAGGTCTAGGTCTAGGTAGGGAAATATATATAACTAGATCGGCAAACAAGCGTACGCCTCACCTTATGGTAAGCGATTATCGTATATTATAGACGTCTACAACACCAGAAGCATCATAAGCACGTTGCCGACCCTATCCCCAATATCCCCCAGCAGTTCTGGTCACCTGCTGGGAAGCAGTATTACTTAGTTGTGATCTTCTGTAAGGTCGATCTTCTACCTCAGTAGGGCTGCTCCATATTTTGAGCAGGAATTTTATAGCTATGCCCTACCTCAGTTTAATATATTGTAATATTAATAGTATTTTTAATAACAGTATTACTTAGTGGAATATTGATCTTATCTTTTGCTTGCAACCTTTATGGATTAATAAAAAGGTTCACCGTTTGATATTATGAAATAATTTAAATATATTTCCTATGTTTGTAAATAATTTGCGTCGATAATTCTGAACGTTGTCGCTGTATTAAACCTACACACTTTTTGTTACGACAGTTTTTCCTAAACGCGTCGGTTCAATCACGAAAACATAAAAGCCAGTCGAGTGTGAATGTCGATACTCGCACAGCCCGCGGTGAACGCTACGACCGATAATTTTCTACGAGACGCGCTCTCTATAAAAATTAATGACACTTTTCATTCGGAGAAATTTTCTCGTCGAGAAATTGATTTTATTTTATTTTTATGACAACATATTTTGTATTTATTCTTTATATTTTAATGATTGAATTAATATTAATAACATTTGAAGTTAGTTGTAAATGGTTAACGCTTTGTTCTTTAATAAAACGACGTAAAATTAGAAATATTTAACAATTTTTCAATAGTTCGTAAACATATATTCCTTATGGAATGTTTCAGCAGATATAAGTTGCTCCGATATGCGAAAGACGCGCAAGTGTCGACCGCGGCACGTGAGCGTCGCGAACATCTGACTGCGCGTCACGTAGTAACTTATTACTATTACAGATTAATTCATCTCGAAGACTGTTCCCGTTTCCTTCTTCCGTCAGTTATTAATTAGTATTGATTTTATTTTGTTTTTATTGCAAACTGTCGTATCCGATATACATTGCATTCGAAAGTCGTTCTTGCGAACTGTTAAAGTTTTACTAGCATAGGTTTTTTTTATATAATTTTAGTAATATATAATTATTTTTATGGGATTAGAACAAATTTTTTTTTGAGTTTGCTTCTTAAAAAATCATATAAGGCCCACGGTATGAAAAAAATATGAGGAGTAAAATCTACTAAACAAATGACCTCGTTACATTTCTCGCAACGCCATCTATCGAGTAGTCTAAAGGCGTCGTAACGAATCATCGATAGATGGCGTTATTTGATTCGTCTATTTGCGCCTAGTAAGTAATTAGTAAGCCTTTTTTGTGCCTATTTAGACAGTCGATCTGAAGGAGTAAACTTCAGCTGTGCGTCGGAGCTGACACACACACACACACACACTTTTTTTTATCACATACGTGAAATTGAAATAAATATTACGTTTTCTGAAATTTTCAATTTTTTGAGCAATTTAACATAAATGTATTATAATTATGTATTATAAAAATTATTAAAAGTAAACGATGTGACGCCGCGTTGGCGCAATGGTTACAGCCATGGATTGTACCTGTTGCGCTGGCGGTTGCAGGTTCGAACCCCGCACATGACAAACATTTGTATTGGCTATACAGGTATTTGCCGTGGTCTGGGTGTTTGTGCAGTCCTAGTGGGTCTCCCCACCGTGCCTCGGATAGCACGTTAAGCCGTCAGTCCGGGTTGTACACCTGATAGCGATCGTTACTCATAGTAGGGAATATATCCGCCAACCCGCATTGGAGCAGCGTGGTGGATTAAGCTCTGATCTTTCTCCTACATGGAGAAGTAGGCCTCATACAAGCGTTATCGAGTTTTACTTACTTCAGCCTGTAATATCCCACTACTGGGACCATTATACCATTTCACATATTACATGTAAAGCTAAAAAATAATTATTTGAATGTAGGTATTTAGTTTAATACCCGTTAGCGAAGTGTACAGCGACCCTGCTTTCTATTGCTGAGGTTGTGGGTTTAATTCTTGCTTTTTTTAATGTAACTAGGTCGGCAAACAAGCGTACGGCTCACCTGACGGTAAGCGATTACCGTAGCTTATAGACGGCTGCAACACCAGGAGTATTACGACCCTACCCCTAATTCCCCGAAAGCACAGGAACACAGCATTCCTAAAAACAGTATTATTTAGCTGTGATCTTCTTATAAAGTCGAGGTACTAGCCCAGACGGGCTGCTCCATATTTTGAGCAGGAAATTTTCTGCTGTCCCCTACCTTAGTTGACCTAGCTTTATTCTGGGACCTAGGTTTAATATAATACATACTTAATTAAAAAAATGCTATCTGTAACCCATAACACTATAATAGATTGGTTAAATAGTTTTTTTTTTTAATAGTTTTTAATATTTATTTTGTGATTAGTTTAAGCTGAACATGTCAAAATTGCATGCTGTGTTCACTGTTATTAGAATGAACATTGTACACCTTTCAAATTGTTACATACACAAACCTTTTTTTTATATTGTATCATTCAATTTGTGAACCGAATAAAAAAAAAAAACACAGACATTGAATTGCTTATTACAGGACCAGAGGACTATGATATACGTTGTGATCATTATGACACCATTAAATACTTTATTTTAAAATTTGAATTGTAAATGTATAATTAAGTACAAAAATAATAAGTAAAAATGTATAATTCACATTTAACTACAGTGTTGTAGAACATTGGATTTAAATGTGAATTACTGCATGTGAATTAATTTGTGAATTATCTACTACGAGTACTCGGGAGTAGTGCCGAATAGTAGTAAGTCACTAATTAATTTACAGTTAAATTGATAGTTGCTATGGTATTTAAAAATATAGGAGTTAGTTGTTAAGCGATTTTAAGGTAATATCGGATTCGTTGTAATTAATATTTTAGTATAGTAATAGAACTCTGGCTCTCTGGAAGTGGCATATTAATAAATTAATTAAAAACTTATTTTTAATCTAATACAATTTTTCTATAAATACATTTTTTTTTGAATTTCGACATTTGTCACATTGGTTATAAGTTTTTATAGTGAGATGTTTTATAATGTTCGAAAAAGATATGATGTTCAAAAAATAAATTAATTAATTAAAACAGAATAAAAAAATGTCATAAATAGCAAAATAATTATTTGCATACATTACATACATTACAGCCTATACAGTCCACTGCTGGACATAGGCCTCCACAAGTTTACGCGAAAAATAACGTGAACTGATGTGTTTTGCCCATAGTCACCACGCTGGGCAGGCGGGTTGGTGACCGCAGTACTGGCTTTGTCGCACCGAAGACGCTGCTGCCCGTCTTCGGCCTGTGTATTTCAAAGCCAGCAGTTGGATGGTTATCCCGCCATCGGTCGGCTTCTTAAGTTCCAAGGTGGTTGTGGAACCTTGTTATCCCTTAGTCGCCTCTTACGACACCCACGGGAAGAGAGGGGGTGGCTAAATTCTTTAGTGCCGTAGCCACACAGCACATTAGCCATTATTTGCATGCAGGTATTTAAATAGCAAAATATAGCATCTAGTTGGACCGATTGAAGCTTGTTCTGCAGATAACGAATAACAGTTAATATTTTCTAACCGATAACTGATTTTGAACGATGTACACGCAATATTTGTAAACCAACATAGTAGATTCTATGTTATCAACAAAAGGCATTTTCACTTAAACTTAAAACAAAAAAAGCTTTTAAATAAACTTTTTGTCTTGTGAAATTATTAATAGACGTTCAAACACGATTGATAAGTAATTATGTATTTTCGATAAGAATCTTTCACTTCCTCCACAATTTGAAAGAGATTCCCACAAATTAAATAAAACTTCTGGTTTTGTTTTAAATATAAACAAATGAAATAACAAAATATTTAAACAGATAAACATATATAATTATGTAGAAGTCGTCGTACAGCGAGAACAGTTACCGAGATTAATTCGTCTTAGCCGTCGTTTACAAAAAGCCCGCGTGACTTTATGGGTCTCCGTGCGTGATCCCACTTCCACGGATTTCACTGGTCATTGCTCTTTGTTTGAAATATGGCTTCACGAACTAAAGGTCGGGATTAGGGCGGCGTGATATTCATCCCGATGAGTTGTTCGGATAAAAACTTGATTCAATATGGATGATGTGATTGCGACGATTATGTTTATACAGTTCTCGATGGAAAATGAAGTAGGAATAGTTTCTCTCTATTTGTTTAAAGCAGCGAACAATGGATGGATTTTAATGTTTGTTCTAAATTCAAAACATGGTTATAGGGATGTTAGAAGTTGTTGTAACATCGATAAATGTAACGTAAGCAGGATCTTTGTAAAGCTTACACCACTTGTGGTTATTTTCAGAGAGAACTGACATTTATTGTTATTAATTGTAAAGAAATTTTCTCCAACCATTAGTGTAACAGCAAAGTATTAACAGAAAATAGTTATATGGAGGTCGTGACTCGGTAACCGTAGGGTTGGACGCCGTACGGCCAGATGTACCGACGTCGTGAAGAGGATGGTAGTGACTAAATGGCGAAAGTGGGTGATCGGGTCTTTTGGCATAATTATCCTGTCTGATATATGGACTGCCTTTTGCCCAGCACTGATACTTACAGTCTATTTTAGATCAGTAAATGTTTCAAAGACAAGATTCTTTCGAAGCTAGTGAGGGTGAATCTTTGGAAGTTGCGTTTCCTTCATCAAAATGTATTTTACAAAGCAATAGGTTCTACCTTAAATGATATTTCTCGCATCACATACTTCGTCATATTCCGGGAAATGAAACGTTTACGGGAATCAATTTGGAACGGAAACAAAGATCACCGCTTCTTATTGCTCAATGGCTGTGCGCGTGACTTCGTTTGCTTAAAGTACTCGTAAAAAGAGTCATAAAACCTTGCGTAGGTCGATTTTGATGACACGGAGCTTATGCCTAATTTGACTTTAAAATTCATTTTGTTGGCGTTGGAAAAGTAAAAAATTCTCTGGCATTTGTATCTACCAGACTAAACAGAATAATGTGGATATTTTCTAACCATTCTTCTTTATAGGAGAAGAGACTTACGCCCAGCTTAAGTTTTCTTACTTGGGTGTTACAATGCTGAGCCAAAACCAATACTCATATGCAGTGAAAATCTCATAGAAATTGTGAAATAATTTTAGACATAAACGTGCTAGAAATGTTTTACAATGTTATTAGGAGTTGTCTTATATCATATTCTGCTGTACTTCCGTCATCATTCCGAGTTTCTGATAATTTCTTTCAATGTACCTACTGTAGAGCATTTTTACTTTAATTTACTAGCTTATATTATATATAGCTTAACATGAGTTTACGCTTCGGCCTGTAATATCCCACAGCTGGGCATAGGGATTCGACGAATTAAATAATACACCTTGGCTTAATTTATTTCCAGACTGTTATGATGTCAATTCTTTTTTCATAGTATTTTATGCTAAATTGAGGGAAATCATTGAAAACATGTACCTAAGACTAAACATAAAAACCCATGTGGTACACAAACTCGTTGTTACGTTAAAACTTAAAAATAAATAGGATCGGCTATGGTTACGGTTTACGGTTACGATAGTTATTTTGAATAACGAACTTGATAAAATTATTATTAGTTTTGAATCTCAAAGAAACGACAGTACCAATTTAATGAAGGAATACTATGACAGATATATTGCATCAATTGAAGTCATTTGGCGAAAACTCCCAAAGGTTTCTGTACCTAGATGTTTTCTCAGATAGTCTTTGCAATGTTAATATAACCACTCGGGATGTAATCGAAAAGCTGAAAGGAGTTGACTTAACGAAAGAATCAGGACCTGGCAATTTGCCTTCTTTATTCATTAAGGCATGTACTGTTCCATTATCCAGTACCCTTTTACTTGATATATAAAAAATCTTTACGCACCGGTGTTTATCCTGAGGTATGGAAGTTAGGAAGGATAATCCCTGTTGATAAAAAAGGTCAATCGTGAATCTGTTTATAACCAAGAAATCACTATTGATGCTAAGTTACATTATAACGTACACAATGACGAAATATGCAAACAGCACGCAAAATGTTGGAATTTATTTTTTTAAATGCTTAAACCATTAAAAAACTTTGAAACAAAAATATTTTATTCACTACATTAGTTAGAAGTAAGCTAGAGTATAGAATGCTCATTTAGAAACCAAACTACCAGACCCATAAAGATAGACTAGAAAGTATACAGAGACAGACGGTTTTTGCAATTTGACTCTCTTCGACAAGACAATAGATTGGACAAGAAAAAATATTATTCGCGGCTTAATGAGTCACTCATATTCAGAACTCTTGAGCGAAGTTGCCTCTCGCGTACCACAGTATCCCATATCACTATTTACTTATAAAAACCCACAGAACAAAGCTTGGTTACTATCCCCTAATACCTAGACTGAGTAGGCTCTACAGAGAATTTATAGCTATACACGAGTCATTAGACGACTTTGCAGATAACGTGAAAATGTTAAAATCTTTTGAATCCACAATTAAAGCTATCTAGTACTAATATGAATTTATAATAGTCATAGTTATTTAGTTCTATATTTTGTATTTTTTTCATAAACCCTAAATGTTTAAAATTTTTGAAACAGGCAGACGACTTAATTGTCTTAAGCGCATGCTGTAGAAATATATGTATATCACCGAAGTATATAACTCACTGTAATCTGTATTACATGTAATTTTGTTGATGGTTTTTATTAAATAAATGGATAAGTAAGGAGAATGCATACAGTTTAAATTGTGTTCGTATTATGAGGCTGTTTGAGCGTAAATGCGGCGTCCTGTTCCTTTTCCGCTTTATTTACAATATTTATTTGAATGTGTTTTGAATGTATGTAGACGGAATTGTTACTTTTTCTGTTATTTACGCAAAATACCTTGTAGCGAAAAAATGTTGTCAGACTACCGTTTTGGCGTAGTTGCGAGAGATGTTCCTTTGTGAATCGTGAATAAACTTCGACTAAGTTAATGGTGTTCTCATTTTATTACTTGTCATATAAATTTAAGTCGGATTTTTTTTTTGTTTGAAAACAAACAATTACAGTTCAGATCAGTTTGTTACTTTGAACACGCCAACGAGAGACGTGAAAGAAACAAAAGCGTTAGTATAAACGCTACAGTTAAAATGAAGGATAATAATTGATGTTCTAATTATTTAATTCCTCTCCGCAATGTAGGTCGAGCTGGAGCCTGCATTATTGATGGAGTGGTAAGTGTATGAAGCGAGTATACTCCGTTCTTTATGTATTTACGATTCAACTGTTGCACAACGAGCTGTACTGTTAATGGTTTATTATTATTAATGTTTTCGTATCATTATTTAGCAACTGCTCCGGTGTTTTGGTGCTTGTAGTCGCCTAAAATAGGCACACTTTGCGGATTTGATTCCCGCTCGGGGCTGATATATTTGTATTTGTAAAAATATTCCTTATCTGTTTGGATGTCCGCTCTTGTGGGTCACCCCAGCGTGCTTAGAGAGCACGTTGTTACGTCGGTTGTTATCATAAATACTGGATAGATATCGTTACTCATAGTAGGGAACATATCCGCTAACCCGCAGTGGAACAGCGTGGTGGATTAAGCTCTAATCTTTCCGCTACATGAAAAAAGAGCTATGTTCAGCAGTAGGATTGGAAAGTCGGTTGTTATCGGTGTCTTTATTTTAATTTAAGAAATGTAAAAGTGTGTACTACGCAATATTACAAATTTAAAGTAAAAAGTTTGTGTGTTAATTCTTGTAAACTATATTTGTTGTTGTTTTTTTAATTTATTCCTAAAAGCAGGTCCTAAGAATCCGAGCAGGACATATATTCATTGTAACAAATAATAACACGCTTTGTTATAGTATTTTAAAGCAAGGATTAAATTAGAATAAGATAAACAAAATTAAATGAGATTAAAACACGAATAACTTTGCAGAATATATTGTGCACGGACTAATAAACGATTTTCTTGATTAAATCGCTCGATGAATTCACATACCTATATAATTTTAACATATGTATCACTTTTTCATGTTAAGAAATAAATATAAACACAAAATCGTCAAAGAAATTCATTAATTGTGTTTGCTCGCAAACGAAAAAAAACCGACTTCAATTAAATAGACAAGTAATACAACGTAGGTTAAGTAAGCAGTTGGATGGTTATCCCGCCATCGGTCGGCTTTTTAGGTTTCGAGGTGGTAGTGGAACTGTGTTATCCCTTAGTCGCCTCTTACGACACTCACGGGAAGAGACTGGTGGCTATATTCTTTAATGCCGTAACCACGCAGCAAGCTAGTAGCATACTATTATTATAAAGCTGACAAGCGTTATTAAACTGAGAGCACATCTAGCATTATATCAAAATTGCCAGAGAAATGCCTAACTAATACATACCCCTGTCATACACCAAGGCTGGGTTCAACCACATTATCAAACGTCTTGTACATCATATCTTCGTGCCCTTGTCACATAAATCTAGTAACGCTCACGTCTCTGGAAGCGCTATGACGATGATTTTTGTGTCTACGTTCCTTTTACCTGAGATTATGTCTGTCAGTGTCTCTCACGCCGGCGACAGACGCGAAGTGTCAAGAAAGCGTTAAATTAACGAGATATTACTCCGTTTTCATTATATACACTTTGTTTACGAATTTCGGAATGTAATATAATAAATATTACTTTCAATTTGTTTTGATCTCGTTTATTTATATTACTTTGTATTGTAAATAAATATTAGTCTTCTGATGTGTAATCTTTTCGTGGAACTCATACGTTAAAACAACGATTTTAATTACATAGACAAGTATTACAACGCAGGTAGACGATAAAATAGTTAAGTAAATACGTAATATTAGATATAACTTAAATAGTATTCGTCAGACCTTGATCGAAAAATAAATAAAACACAAAACAAGCACCAACTTTTGATTGAAAAAAGAATCATCAAAATCAGCACAGTAGACTTAGTAATAAGTAATGAGGTATAATACAATGTAGCATTAGCAGAGCATTATTAGAGGTAGCTCAAAAAGTCCTTGTCAGATTTTAATTATATTTAAATGGACTACATGACATACCTATCAATTAATAAAAAAGAATCATTGAAATCAGTGTATCCAATAAAAAGTACACATGTCAGAAGTGAAACTTCTTTGCCAAACTAATTTTTAAGTCTCGTTTATATTTATATAGATCTAAAGCTTTGTGCTTATGAATCTTAAAGCTTATGGTTTCCGTTCCAGCGCCATCTAGTTAGTCTGCAATGTAATACTATCGATATTAATGTAACAACCTTTGTAGTTTCTATAGTACACGCTAGGTGGCTCTGTTCACCAAAAACAACATTGTTCGACAAAAACGTTGCCATATCATCAAAACTTATGCGCATAAAGAAGTTTCTCTTCAAAAATATTTGAATTTAGAACCTTTTTTTTTTCGAAGTCGTTATAAAAAAGTAAATGACAGCTTTTTATTACGGAGAGTTTATTTTTAGTAAAAGTCAGCTTTGATTTTATAAAGTTAACTAATCGGTGGTCAGCGGCGTTTTAGTCATATGGCTGTAATTAGCCAGGAACTAAAGCAAAGCCGTAGAATATAATTTAGCAATCGACAGAAAGCAACTTCGAAAATTTAACTACCATTACACCTTGGTATATTCACGGAAAATTTGTGTATTCAAATAATCCAACTTAAACAGTAAGTAATAAAGTTTGTTGTTTGAGAGGTCAGAATTAAAGCGACGTCGGCGCGGGCAGGCGGTGTACTGCGATGCAATTTAAACGCCGCGCCGCCCGTTGTACTCAACAAAGTGTCAAAGAATGTCCAACTATCGCACCTGGACTACGCTGCACCCTCGTCCGTTGCTTGCCTGTAGGCTGAGTCATAAGAGAGAGCGATGAAAATTTACTTCAGTTAGCAGTTTATCAGGGTCAACACGAAATAATTCCAATACTGATTATTTATTTAACTGTGGTAGGGTACAGCTGGAAGTTTCCTGCTCAAAATATGGAGCAGCCCGACTGGGGTAGTACCTCGACTTTACAGAAGACCACAGCTAAATAATACTGTTTCCAAGCAGTGTTTAGTTCCTGTTGGTGAATAAGATGACCAGAACTTCTGGGGAGAATTGGTGATAGGGTCGGCAACACGTTTGCGATGCTTTTGGTGTTGCAGCCGTCTATAAGCTACGGTAATCGCTTACCATCAGGTGAGCCGTAGGCTTGTTTGCGGGCCTAGTAACATAAAAAAAAAAAAACTATAACTCATTATTTTTTAAGTTCCTTCTTCATAATAATTATTTTAAGTTATTGAGTTACTGTAAAATAATTCTGAAAAATATCAAATGTATCAATTCAAAGAAAGTATTTCAACCTTATAGACAAGTCCAACTAACGCTACTCTAAAATATTGTTGTATTCTAGTGCAGCAACGGAGCAAGAGTTCCTAAAGTTGCGATGTATTAATAGTAGAGTTGTAATTGATAGCGCCTGTGATGCTCCTGGATTTTTAATCGTTTATAAACTTTAGTAAAACCTGACAATCACACGGACCTACCATTTATTTTCTTACCTAGATGTCTAAAAGAATTACAACGGAAACAGTAGATTTTTGTAAATTGTAAAGATATCTAATCGTCTATTATATAAAAAAAAATGTGATACGCTTATTTTTCTAACACAGGGCGAGGCAACTCTTTTAAAAACGTCTCAGCGCGGCTTACCTGTAAAAAGTTGGTTCGCTCGGGTCTCACCGTTCTCAGTAGACTTCAACTTTCGAGAAATTTGGTTTTAATATGCTCCCGAAACTTTAAAGGCCTTTCAAGTTGCTGATTTTGAAACGGTTCATGTTTGCTATTTTATAAACGGAAATTAGGAGAATTTTAAGTTTTTTATTTTTCTAGTGGTCGCTCAGTGTTCGAAATTCGAACATAAATAATTTAAATTATAAGTTTGAAATAGAGTATATATTATGCGTGTGTGTCAAATACGTGGTAGTGTGTGTAATGTTTTTTTTTTATTGATTTAATGTAATTTTTTATGCATTATTATAAAAAAAAAATATTAGCATTCTGCACTCCTTCTCTATACAAACTATAAGTGTGCGAAATTTCATACTCCTCCGTCCGCGCAATTTTCGTAAAAAGGGGTACAAAGTTTTTTCTTCACGTATTAATATATAAATATACATATACTAGCTGTGCCCGCGGCTTCGCTCGCGTTGAAATCAGTGTGACAAAGTTTTCCCGGCACACTTCCAGTGAAACTCTCATCAAAATCGGCTTAGCCGTTCCGTAAACCTTCCTCTTGAACCGCATGAAAATCTGTTCAGTAGATTTTGGGGGAATCGATCACATACACTTTTGGAGACTTTGTTTTATAATACACTAACTGTTGCCCGCGACTACATCCGCGTGGTTATAAAGATATGCATTACTATTAACATGTTTAACGCAAATTATTGTTTTATTTCAGTCACTTGAAATGCTTATCGCACTGAGAGAACTTTTTAAAAGGCACAATTTGGTTATAATTTAATAGTTGTTTATATAAAACCTCTATAATACACCACATTCTTAGTTTTATTTTCAGGCTGCACTATAAATAACCTATCAGGCGAAGTTATAGCTGTTGTATATGTTTCATACAAACTATCAACCCTACCTGCCAAATTTCAAGTTTGTATCTGTTATAGTTTCGGAGATTTTGTAATGAATGAGTCAACCTACCATCCTCCATTTTAACCCCAAAAGGGAGTTGATTTCTAAAGATACATTATTTGGACAGCTTCTCATCATCTATAGAGCACACATTTTACATTTCAAGTCTCCTACTTCAAAAACATATAGGACTTTCATACAAACTTCCAACCCCCATTTTACCCCCTTAGGGTTTAAGTTTCGTAAAATCCGTTCTTAGCGGATGTCTTCGTCTTATAAAAAAGCTACCTGCTAAATTTCAAGTTTGTAAGTGTTATAGTTTCGGAGATTTCGTGATCATTGAGTCAACCTACGATCCCCCGTTTTAACCTCAAAAAGGAGTTGATTTTTAAAGATACAATATCGATACCTTTTCACCATCTATATAGAGCTTACATTTTAAATTTCAAGTCTCTTACTTCAAAAATATAGGACTTTCATACAAACTTCCAACCCCCGTTTTACCCCTTTAGGGGTCGAGTTTCGTAAAATCCGTTCTTAGCGGATGCCTAAGTCTTATAAGGAGCCTACCTGCTAAATTTCAAGTTTGTAGGTGTTATAGTTTCGGAGATTTTGTGATGAGTGAGTGACCTTTCGCTTTTATATATATTATTAATAGATTTATAGATTTTGGTTGAGCAGAATATATTTATGAACGAGAAGAATTACATTTAACTGGAAGCATTATTTATCATGACATAGAATATACAATTCTTAAACCTTTTGAATATACCATGGCGTCTGTAACTTTGAGTTTCAAAATGACTATCGCAGTAAGTTCTGTATAATTACAAGTGTTCGTTTATGTATGATCTTTGAAAGATGTTGGTTCGAATTCAGCTTCGTTGCACGTTTTTATAAAATATGCATTCATTTAGATCTAAGCTTGGGCAAAAGTCATCTGTCATCCACAAGAGGACATGTACCGCAAGCAATATCATATGTCCAATACACTCTCCCATCCTAAATTGTACATCTTTAAATAAAAGACAAATTTTATCATACTTGAAAGTGTTCTCAAGCTTGATCGTAGTAATATAATACAATTATAAGGATCAAATATTCCGTACCCTTTCAACGTCTTTGAGAGAAAATCATAATAGTATATTTGCAATTCTCGAGGGTCAATAGGTATAGGGGTTTTGTTCTAGAAATACTGGCTTTATATGTTACGATGTAATGAAAGATTTGATTAATGAAGTATACTATGTGTGACTTAATAATACATTTTATTATTACGACATAATACGATTTGAGCTATTTTTAACCGACTTCAAAAAAGGGGGAGGTTACTCAATTCGACCGTATATATTGTATATGTATATTTTATGTATGTTCATGGATAACTTTGTCGTTTATGAACCGATTATGATAATTCTTTTTTTGTTGGAAAGGAGAAATCTCAAGTGTGGTATCATGATAAGAAAACCAAGATCTGATGATGGATCTCAGAATAATCGAGGGGAAAATCGTAGTGCCGACAATGCGTTTGTTAATTTTTTTCGTCTATTGTATTACTTGTCGATATAATTGGAGTTGGTTTTTTTCATTTGCTAGCAAACACAATTATGTCAATTGTTTTCCTTTTCGACAGTCTATAAAATGTAGTAAGTACGTAGGCTTAAGGTGATTCGTAAATTTAAAGATTTCTGTATGTTTCCATTTAAGTAAATTTTCCTAGTATTAAGAGGGTTTATAATGTCTGTAGTTACTGAATTACCGAACAAAAAATGTGAACAGAAACCTCGATCTGTCACAGTTTCATTTTAAGTCTTCTAACGACGAAATTTTATCAAGTTTATTTATTTCAAGAGTAGTTTACATCAATTCTTACTGAGCTGATTAAAGAAAAGTTTTTAGAAGCATTTAATTTTATAGAACAAAACTCGAACAGTCACTAATTACTCATTAAAACTGAGACAGAAATTGGTTCGCCAATACACTTAAAATTATTCACAGCGGCCTTTTCCAAGTCAAAGTGACTGTTTAATTACCATTCGTCCAGTTGACGTTTGAAGATCGAAGATGAATCGTTAAAGGGCTCTCAGCTCGTCACTTGTTGTCACAATACTTGATGCTGATGGAGTAGAATAAATAACCTTGAATAGCATTACAAAAAAAAAAAAAAAAAATTACCGACAACAAACAAATTGGTGTTAAATCATTTATAATTCAATCGTATAAATAAATTACATTTCCTATTTTAACTTAGGGATAGTTTATTTTTTTGTTAATTTATTACAATCAATGTGTACGTCAACTTAAATTAAATTATAAAGTACCTTTTCTTTTTTATTAATAACATTTTTATTTAATAAGTCTTAAAAACTAAAAAAAGAAAATAAGTCAAATCAGCTGAATCGTTCTCAAATGAAGTTCTGAATCAATTTTAAAAGTATAGATTTTATTTATATAATATTATTTACTAGACTTGTAAGTCTATCTTTACTTTAGAATGAAAAATACCGTTAAAAAAGTAAAACAGACATGTATGAATATTGGAAAAATAAAAATAATATATACTATATATACTCATAATCGCGTATCAAAGATTATTTAAAAAGTAGTCATTAGATCTCGACCAAACTTAAATGAGTACAAAACAAGCAACAGCTTCTAAAAGATACTAATGAAGAATCATCAAAATCGGTATACCCGCTAAAAGTTATCTAATATAATACAAGGATAACGAAAAAGTAGTCAAATACATACTCATCATATCTTTTATATAAAATTCTCGTGTCACAATGTTAGTTAAAATACTCCTCCGAAACAGCTGGGCAGATTTTTACGAAATTTTGCGTGTGTCAGATTATTTTATATTAAGTAATGAAATAGTTAATTTATAATGTATCTATCTATATAGGAATGTATGTATGTCTATAGAGTTGTTTCACATTATTATTGTTAATGTTGCTTGTTTATTTTATTTCTTGTTTGGTGTATACTAAAGTGTAAATAAAGAAATGTAATATTTGATAATATAACATGTGGGTAGGACTATACTTTTTGTCGTTGTCTATAAAACGAGTGTTCGGACTCGATTGGGGATTCTTGTTTGAGACGTCGACCGGTGCGGAGCTCTCGGGGAAAAAGATAAGTATTATTATGCATTAGTTATGTTATACATATAATTATAATGAATAAGTACTTATGTAATAATATTAGTGATAAATTGTTACAAGATATTTAATTCATTATACGCTCCTTAAAGATAAAAGTATTTAATTTCACGGATCAGATAATAATTCTTAGATTAATAAAGTATGAATATATTATAAATTGTTTATTATTTATATTTTACTTTCTTTTTCTTAACATCAGAAGTGGGATATCACCCAAATTTATCTACAATAATGTGTGTTTTTTTTTTGAAGGTTATGGGGCCATTCCAACTACTAGAAGGTCTGATGGAAGAAGCCATTCAAGAAGCAATTGCCTCAAATCGGCGCTCGGATGACACTGCTTTTTATTTTTATTTTTATTTTAATTTTGATTTCAATTTTGATTTTTGTTTTTAGTCTTCATTTTAGTTTTGATTTTTGATTTTGATTTTAATTTTGAATTTATGTTGAATAGGGTGATAATTGGTGATAATTTAATATATTGTATTTTTTTTATTTAAATTGAATTTCATTATTTTTATCCTTTTAACTGATTGAATTTTGATTTTAGTTTTAATTTTAATTTTGTTTTAATTTTAATATTGATTTTTGTTTATTGTATTTTAGCACTGATTTTGTTTTTAAATTTAACTATTGTAATTTTAAATTTTAGTATGTATTTAAATTTTTAAAATTTTAATTATTGTAATATTGAATTGTAGTTTTGAATTTGGTGATGATTTTAATTTTGGGTTTGATTGAATTTTAGTATATTCATTTTGATTTTGGTGTGGTTTTGATTTGGTATAATTTGTTTTGTCACAATTGTTTAAACTACCATAGTTTCGGAAAAAAAATGTAACTAACAAAAATATGGACATATGTCTGAATTAAATTATTATTATTATTATATTTACATGTCTTCGACCCAGAGAATAACGACAGTGGTGCTAAAGGCTGGTGTCGGAACATAAAAAAACTTGGTGTTGAATTCAAGTGGACCAGCATCCACCAAGCTGCCACAGCAGGTGCCGAAGAACAAGTCGAGGATTGACGAAGTTCTCTCACGGACTACGGTACGCCATCCTTAATAATAACCGATCGTGGAACTAATTTTTTTTATTTCGAGATATATCTAATAATGCGTTTTTACTTGACGTTTTTTTCGTCGACCTACGTTGTATTAAACCACATAACTTTTTACTGGGTGTACCGATTTTGATAATTTTTAATTTAATCGAAAGCTGATGTTTATCATGTAGTCACATTTAAATTTTGTCGAGATTTGATAACTGCTTTTGGAGTAATCTTTATAATGCGTATTTACTTGACTATTTTTTTCATCTACCTACGTTGTATTACTTGTCGATATAGTTGAAGTAGTTTTTTTTTTCGTTTGCCTGCAAACACAATTATATTCAAGACAATTGCGACAGTTATTTGATGAATGGCAAACTAGGCATCATATGGTAGCGACTGGTACTCCCCGGGGGAACGGCCAAGTCGAACGGTACGTAGCTACAATAACAAATTCTTCTTGTACCGATGTGTCAGACTGGCCGAGCGTTCTGTGGAAAGTATAACTTTCCTTAACCACTGCTTTACAGCAATCGACCCGCTTTTCACCTATTAGGTTGCTTGTTGGTAGAAACTGTAACATTCCGTGTATACAAGCTCGATTAGATGAGGTAATACAAAATCATAATATCATTGACGTAACTGCTGATCGTAGGCGAGCACACCAACGTCTTAATATTGTTGCTGATAAATTTAAAGATCGCTTTGACCAAGCACGTAGAGATAACATGGATTATAGTGTAGAAGATATTGTATATGTAAATCAAGGCCATATAAGATTAGGACTATATTAAATAATGACAGATTCTCGTTAAAGGGTATTAGAAATTTAAGAAACATTATAGTTGCAAAAGAAAAAAATTCGCCTGTGGCCTGGAGAGTGGACTGGGCAAAACGCTGTTGTAAAAGATTTATTATACACTTCAGCCTATCGCAGTCCACTGCTGGACATAGGCCTCCCCAAGTTCGCGCCAGACTTTCCGGTCTTCCGCTTTCCTCATCCAGCCTACACCGGCAACCTTACGTAGATCGTCGGTCCAACGGGCCGGAGGACGTCCCACACTAAGTTTGCCAAGACGCGGTCTCCACTCTAGGACCCGTCTACTCCAACGACCATCGGTCCTGCGACACAGATGATCAGCTCACTGCCACTTCAACTTGCTAACTCTGTGGGCTACGTCGGTTACGAAAGTAACCTCTAAGCGAGCCTCTCGCGGATAGTCTCATTTCTAATCCTATCTTTGAAAGAGACCCCAAGCATAGCCCGTTCCATTGCAGGTTGAGCGACTTTAAACTTGTGAACCAGTCCCTTCGTCAGCGTCTATGTCTCGGCTCCGTATGTTCACACAGGCAGGACGCATTGCTCGAAAACTTTTGTCTTCAAGCATTGCGGAATCTTCGAAGTGAAGACTCGACGAAGTCTGCCAAACGCCGCCCAGCCCAACCGAATCCTCCTATCGGCCTCCTTCTCGAAGTTGTTGCAGCCTAGTTGGATAGTTCTAGTGTGTTAGGATTTATTATAATTAGTATAAAATATTATGTATTGTTATGGATTATGAATGGATTATGTATTACGGATTATGGATACATTTTGTATTATTGTGGATTATGAATGGATTATGTATTACGGATTATGGATACATTTTGTATTATTGTGGATTATGGATGGATTATGGATTAAGGATTATGGATATATTTTGTATTATTACGGATTATGGTTGAATTGGAACCTTAGCTGTTGTATGATATTCACTGGCTGCGAGTGATTAAGCTTCACTGACTGCGGGGTGTTTGATCTGCACAGTAAGGTCTGATTATAAAACGATTATTGAAACTAAGTAAACGAATGTACCTATAAGTATTATGTATGTAATAATTAACTAGTAATATATAATGATATAATAAATAATCACTGTTGATGGGGGATTTTGTGATTGTACTTCGAGAGCGAAGTACTTGTCAGTATGGCCGTGTCAGATTATTTTATATTAAGTAATGAAATAGTTAATTTATAATGTATCTATCTATATAGGAATGTATGTATGTCTATAGAGTTGTTTCACATTATTATTGTTAATGTTGCTTGTTTATTTTATTTCTTGTTTGGTGTATACTAAAGTGTAAATAAAGAAATGTAATATTTGATAATATAACATGTGGGTAGGACTATACTTTTTGTCGTCGTCTATAAAACGAGTGTTCGGACTCGATTGGGGATTCTTGTTTGAGACGTCGACCGGTGCGGAGCTCTCGGGGAAAAAGATAAGTATTATTATGCATTAGTTATGTTATACATATAATTATAATGAATAAGTACTTATGTAATAATATTAGTGATAAATTGTTACAAGATATTTAATTCATTATACGCTTCTTAAAGATAAAAGTATTTAATTTCACGGATCAGATAATAATTCTTAGATTAATAAAGTATGAATATATTATAAATTGCTTATTATTTATATTTTATTTTCTTTTTCTTAACACGTGCATATCGAGTAAGTCTGAGAATCGCCCAACATCTATTTTTCATACCCCTAAGTTATAAGAGTGGGGGGTTTAAGGGGGTTAATAACATATATGCCAAAACAACGTTTGCGGGGTCGGCTAGTATAACTCTAAAAGTACTTGTCAGATAAGCTTGTCAGCAAGCAAAGCTTTCGATTATAATTGTGTTTGCTCGCAAACGAAAAAAAAACCGACTTCAATTACATCGACAAGTAATACAACGCAGATCAACGAAAAAATAGTCAAGCAACTACGCGTTATCAAAGATTAATCAAAAAATGGTTATCAGATCTCAATAAAATTTATATGTGACCACATTATAAACATCCGCTTTCGATTAAATTAAAAATTATCAAAATCGGTGAACCCAGTAAAAAGTTATTGCGGATTTTCGAGAGTTCCCTCAATTTCTCTAGGATTCCATCATCAGATCCTGGTTTCTTTATCACGGTACCAAACTAAAAATATCCCCTTTCCAACAAAAAAAGAATTATCAAAATCGGTACATCCAGTAAAAAGTTATGCGGTATAATACAAAGTAGGTCGACGAAAAAAGCGTCAAGTAAAAATGCATTTTTGGATATAACTCGAAAAGTAGTTGTTAGATCTCAAATAAATTTAAATGGGACCAATTGACACACACCACCTTTCGATTAAAAAACAATTTGTCGAAATCGGTCTACCTGGTCAAAAGTTCTGATGTAACATACATAAAAAAAAACAGTCGAATTGAGAACCTCCTCCATTTTTGAAACTCGGTTAAAAATACGAATCATCGAAATCGGTACACTCAGTAAAAAGTTTTGAGTTAACATACATTAGAATAAAAAAGTCGAATAATAACCTCCTCATTTTTTTTTATGTCAGGAACAAGAAGATTTATCTTGTAATCAATTGTCAATTACTGTACCACTGTCCGTTTATTTTTTTGTATGGAAAAGGATTAGCTTTTATGTATGTTACGGTTTTTTTTTTTGAGTTAGCTTAACATATACGTAATAGTTGATAATTGGCTTCAAAATGTTATTGATGTAGGTTCCATTGTAAATAAAAGAATTAATTCGTTTCCAGTGCACGATATCTTGACACTTCCGCAAATTACTAAATGTATAAATAATACGCTATATGTAATGTAAACCCAAGTAATGATTAAGAAAGGAAAGGCGAATTCGAAGGGATGGCGTAAGGAAAGACCATAACACAAGTAAAACAGTGTTGCATGTATGTGGCTCTTAGGATAAGGCACCCTAAAATACGGAAGGCTTTACGGACTGACGTGTGACACTGCCGAGATTGTAAGAAATGATTGGGGTTTGCAAGTTGCCTAAATTATTTCCGTGTTGTTTCTGTGGCTAATAAGGAGAAACACAGCTAGTTCTTTATTTTTTTAGTTAGTTGGGTTTTTAACGTCCGACACGAACGTCATAGGGATGTTATCACACATTGTAAAGGACGTAGTAAACAATATTTACATCTCTCATGTTCGGTAAGTAGGTTCTTATTACCTCCAAATGGGGCTTGTAGTTGACTAATTAGCGCTCTGGGGTAATAATGCACCTAGAAAAGTCCTAGGGTGGTAAGTAATAAAAAAAAAACACTTCTTTCTTTAAAAAATTTCGCGTACATCTAACCATCATACTGGCAATAGACACCATGCATTCAGCCCAATGACCAAAGAGGTCGCTTTGCTATTCAGCCTTGTTTCGTGTGAGTATAATAGTCATCAATTTTAAATATCGAACATCACATCTTTTTCAAGAGTTGATCCGCAACCATCAACTTCTGCTGAAGTAAGCTTCATCCCGTCAGATTTTGTCGGGCTGCAATTGATGCCTTACAGCCCTTGGCTATTAATATAGTGTTAAGGACACACAAAGAAACTAGCGCCATCTAGCGGCAACCATTAAAACCACGCAAAGACAGAGACCGCATGAAACTCTCTGCTCAATACCAGATGGCGTTAGAGGAACTACTGTGGAACTTTATAGAAGTATAGTCTCGAAAACTGGGCACATGCGCGAACTTTCCAGAATGGTCTGGGCCTCGCGTCGGACGATATAAATAGCCGCAGGTAGGCGAGCGAGGCAGTTCAGTTTGAGCGATCTTCGAGGCGACTTCAAGAGTGAAATCTAGTGATCAAGAGTAGTACCAGCGAATCCTACGACTGAGGACATCGTGAGTGCTTAGTGTTTGAAATTAGTGCTTAGTGTTTGAACCTAGTGCTTTGTGTTGGACCTAGTGCTAGTGAATAAAGTCTTGAAAAGAGTCAGCAGGTCTTTCTCTCCAAATCCTTCGAACCCTAACACGTAACAACTGGTGTCAGAAGTGGTGGAAGTGATGGAATCCAGACAGACCCGGAGAAACTGGAAGCAGTCCAAAAATGGCCTACCCCTAAGGACAAAACCGAAGTGCGGGCATTCCTCGGACTGTGCTCATACTACAGGCGTTTTGTTAAGGGATTCTCAGAGATAGCCAAGCCACTACATCGGCTGACAGAAGATAAACGACAATTTAGTTGGGATGGGACTTGTGAAGATTCTTTTCAGAAACTGAAAAAACATCTGTGTGAAACACCAATCCTGGGATATCCACAAACCGAAGGTCGATTTATAGTCGACACGGATGCAAGCAACACGGCCATTGGAGGGGTGTTATCTCAAAAACAGGGTGAACGAGAAGTAGTTATTGCATATTTCAGCAAATCTTTATCCAAGCCAGAGAGAAACTACTGTGTGACAAGAAGAGAACTCTTGGCTGTTGTAAAGACGCTACAACATTTCAACAAGTATCTCATCGGCAGACAGTTCTTACTGCGAACTGATCACGCAGCCTTGAAGTGGCTACTGCAATTCAAGAACCCAGAAGGTCAAGTAGCTCGATGGATTGAGCAGCTTTAGGAGTACGACTTCAAGGTGGAACACCACAGCGGAAAGATGCATGGGAATGCCGATGCACTCTCACGAAGGCCGTGTTCGGAGGACTGCAAACATTGTGTTAAGCAAGAATCTAATGAAGTAACATTAAAGCTAACAAGAACAAGTGCTTTGGGTATCTGGGAGAGTGATGCCATGAGGGAAGCTCAAGAAAGAGATGACGACCTTCGGCACATCATCACATGGAAGAAACGGGGTGACGTAAAACCAATCTGGAGTGAGGTTGCACCCACTGGCGCTGTCACTAAGGCGTACTGGGCTCAATGGGACAGTCTGATACTTCAAAACGGAATACTCTACCGGAAATGGGAGAAGACTAACGGCAGAGAGTTCCACCTTCAGATAATTGTCCCAAGAACGAGAGTACCAGATGTTCTCCGTGAAATACATGATGGCGTATCAGGAGGTCATCTAGGTGTCAAGAGGACGTTAACAAAAGTGCGAGAACGATTCTACTGGTTGCATTGTCGAGATGATGTACAGGATTGGTGCCGCAAATGTACTACTTGCGCTACTGTAAAAGGACCACAGACCAGGAGCCGTGGGAATCTGCGGTTGTATAACGTCGGTGCACCGTGGGAACGAATTGCAGTTGACGTAGCGGGGCCATTTCCTGTAACGGAATCGGGAAACAAGTATTTTATGGTCGTCATGGACTACTTCACCAAATGGCCCGAAGTGTTCGCCATACCAAACCAAGAAGCTACAACAGTCGCTACTAAGTTAGTCGAAGAAGTGATATGTCGCTTTGGCGTGCCTCTAGAAATCCATTCCGATCAGGGCAGGAACTTCGAATCGCAAGTATTCCAGGAAGTATGCAGAATTTTGGGCATGCATAAGACGAGGACCACCGCGTACCATCCACAGTCTGATGGAATGGTTGAGAGATTTAACCAGACCCTTGAGAGGCATTTGGCGAAATTGGTAGACGACAAACAAAAAGATTGGGACAAGTATATACCGCTCTTCCTTCTGTCGTACCGAACCGCCGAGCATGAGAGCATAAAAGCTACCCCGGCGTATGTCAATTACGGTAGAGAATTACGAATACCAGTAGACCTATTGACTGGAGGGGCACCGGAGGGACCAAATACCGTACAAGACTATGTCAGCGATTTAAGGGAAAAAATGCGCTATATACACGCCTTGGTTCGGGAAAATGGGTTACATTCAAGCGAGAACATGAAAACCAGATACGACCGGAAATCGAACACGAGCGGCTTCAAGGAAGGGTCACTGGTGTGGCTGCATAACCCAACCCGCCGGAAAGGGAAATCGCCAAAGTTGCAGACCAAGTGGGACGGTCCATACAAAGTGGTTACCCGACTGAATGATGTGACTTACAGGATTCAAAAGCAACCAAGAGGGACATTCAAAGTGGTACACATAGACCGTCTGGCGCGATACCATGGCAGTAACAACGATGCTCGGGACGATATTCAAAAATGTTTAGAATTCCTAATGTGTGGGTAACACAAAAAATAAAATCGTACATATTACAATTTAATGTTTTAAATATTTTAAAAGTATTGTAAATATCATTATATTTACAATGTTCAAAAAAGCTTATGAAATTATAAAAAAATCAAATAATTAAACTGAATTAGTTCAATTGACGACCTATTGTAATCGCGCCGACATATTCATGTCATTTTTCTAAAATAGTCTTAGATTCCAAGAGGAAATTGGACAAAATTATATGCACAGCACAACCAGATACAGGTGAATATCCATAAAATTAAATACAATATTTTTTTATTTGCGTATTTTCCACCACAGCATGAAAAATGCGCTCCAATATCACATAATATCGTAAGAGATACGTTCATAGGTGTAACATAAATCTTCGTAGGGATCGGATTGGGCCGGTGTCGTCGAAGATAGATGTTCGATACAAACAAAATTCGCAACTCGAAACTGAGCTGTGAACCGGAGTTTTAGTTATAAGTTTTAGTCGATTCGAGATGCAGTCGAAACTTGTAGAACTGTAGTCTTCACTATTTTGTGTTTTTCTATCCGCTTGGTCTTTTGAAAAATTTGGTGAAATATATATTTTTCAAGTAAGCATAACTTGCTTTATTATTCATTATATTTTATTTTAGCTCCTGGGGGGATTGGGGATTGGGTCGGCAACGCGCTTGCGATGCTTCTGGTGTTGCAGGCGTCTATAAGCTACGGTAATCGGTTACCATCAGGTGAGCCGTACGCTTGTTTGCCGACCTAGTGACATAAAAAAAAAAATTAAGCTTCCGCATGTAAGTAAGCTATAATGTTATAAATAAATCAACAAAATAATTGTTATGATACTGAAGCAGCTCTACCAGTTACATATTTATTTTATAGTAATAACTTACTATAAATAGTTTAGCTAAAGTCAGAAATGATATATTTCTATTGTCCTCAATAAAATAATTCCTAGAAGATATCTTAGCTCAAGATTCATTAAATATTTAATTACATAAATCGAAATTGGAATAACAGACGCGACTCGCCAGACAGCGAAATGATAACACTCAAACTTTAAATATTATATAAGTATAGTTAATATTTACATAAATAAAGAAAATGGAGGATTAATAATTGTGTTTGCTCGCAAACATCCATGTAGAAAGAGGTAGAATTGTTTCGTCCGAAAATTTACAACTTACGAACTTTTTGTCTTCTCAACAAAGGTGAAAACTCAAAAATTTTGAAATGTCAGAGGCATTGGGCATTGATGATGGTGCCATGGAACAACTGGTAATGGAACGATTCTTTGGCCGGCTGAGGAAAGTTCTTAATAGTTTTCTATTGGGCGGTAACAAGGTACGTGCCGTTAACAGTTTGGTTGCCTTTTATCGCCTATACCTTCGGCATTTTGAGATGGACTCAAACAAAATCAGATTCCTTTCCGTGTCCTTGGCCGTAAACTGTTAACAGAATCCTCGATCGTCTCCAATGAGATTATACATCCCACGTAAAAAAAACTTATGATTACCGTTGTTCGTATGGCCAGCAAAGTTCTTTCATACCCAGATGTAGACCAACCTAGCTTTATATTCTGATTACAACACGGTTTCTTTAGGCAGACATAACCCAAAAAGTACCATATACGAGTATGTGTTCATAGAACTTTATTAACAATCAAGTTTTAATATTTATGCAACGTAACAACAAAATGGTAATATAAATTCTTAAGATTTATTCCTTTAATTAAAAAGTTATTCCGCCAACATTTATAATAAACGAACAAAAAGTTTCCACGGCATGATTATTGAAATGGAACTCTTCGCCGCTTCACTGTTATCTGTTTAACTAAACGTACTCTTCTGGAAGTCCAAACTCAAGCAGAGATGTCACGATAACATATGAATTATAATTTTTTTAGAATCATATCAATGCGCTGAAAGAGCATTTAAATACGACTAAATATTTAATGATGAGATGAGATAATTAATGCGATCATTGATTGATTGACTGTGTCAGCCTGTAACATCATAGCAGTAGCTAGGCATAGGCTTCTTTCTCCATATAGGAAAGTGTCGGAATTTAGTCTACCATTTTTTTATATCACTAGTTCGGCAAACAAGCGTACGGCTCACCTGATGGTAAGCGATTACCGTAGCTTATAGACGCCTGCAACACCAGAAGCATCGCAAGCGCGTTGCCGACCCAATCCCCAACTCCTCCAGGAGCTCTGGTCACCTTACTCACCAATAGGAACACAATACTGCTTGAAAGCAGTATCATTTAGCTGTGATATTCTGTAAGGTCGAGGTATTACCCCAGTCGGGCTGCTCCATATTTTGAGCAGGAAATTTCTGCTGTGCCCTACCTCAGTCACCATACTGCTCCACTACGGCTTGGCGAATATATATCCTACTATGAGTAACTAAGTAGACGCCACGTTGGCGCAACGGTCACAGCCATGGATTGTGCCGGTTGCGCTGGCGGTTGCGGGTTCGATCCCCGCACATGACAAACATTTGTATTGGCCATCCAGGTGTTTGCCGTGATTTGGGTGTTTGTGCAGTCCCTGTGGGTCTCCCCACCGTGCCTCGGAGAGCACGTTAAGCTGTCACCGTAGGGTGTAGTCAAAAGTGTGATCGGGCGAGATGAACGGAGCAAGTGAGAGAGGCACACATTTCCTTTCTCTCTTCCTCTCGTAGCCAGTTAAGTTTCGTATATCTGAGATACAGTGCAGGCCTATTGTGCACACCCTTTTTTTGTACCAAAAGAGAAGCAAAAGCTTGACTGACTAAACAGATACATAAGGTGAATCTAAGGACCATATCCATCAAATAAAATAAAAATAAATAAATAAAATAAAATATAATACCTTACTAACCGAATTAAAAAAGAGCAGATTCTCAAATCGACTGTATATTTTTTTTATATTTACATACACTACCCCATTACTTTTTACTAGGTGTAGCGATGATTCTTCTTTTATTCGAATAATTTAATGCGTAATTTTTGAAGAGTTAACTACGTTGATGATGTTCTCATTTTTTTTGTTACATTAACTGTCGATATCAATGGAAGTAAATTTTCTTTTGTTTTATGACAAACACAAACATTCGCAAAAAAAGACAAATTTGTCAGCGTCTTTAACTCATTCATGAACTAAAGCACTCCACAACTAATACTGTATGCACATATGATAGAGCTATTTCTAAAGCTTTGGTCCAGCCGTTCATGTATAAGCTCTAGTTACTAAAATTACCCACAAATAGATTCTGCCTTAATACTTCGGACAGGTCTATTTGTGTTATCTCAGACTTAACTTGTATTATGCTATTACGTATTTGTGTAGGTTGATTTGGACAAGGATCAACCTGTTTTGCCTACTCACCTCACTAGTAATTTTACTGTCCATATGTACCTATAGTTTGGATGAGGTAATCGATAATTTAAGTAAATTGTTTATTATTACTAGCTTGTTCTCCTGTTGAAATATAATCTATGACACTAAGATTATAATGTAATATTATAGATGAAATAATTATCAGAATTGGTCAACAATTTATTGTATTTGAAAACTTGTTTGGTAGAAGTTGTTGAATTTATCTATTACAAGTATGAAATCAAATATTTCTGTTCCAAAAATAAGATATAACTATAGATTGCATTAATAATGCCGGAGAAATTATAGTCTCACAGAAATATTTTGGTACTGCTTAAGTATTCATATTTTGACCTGACCACAGCTTTCCTGACCCAAATACGTATTACACATATTTTCAAATATTTTATGTAAATAAATGGACACCGCCCACCCTTCGCATCCTTGCCGTACCGTGGATGATAAATAGCCGAATAAGTGAACATGCAGGCGCTCCACACGAGCTGCACGAGAGTTTCCAAGTCCGCTCATTATTCCTTCTGTGTGAGGGTACGGAAACGAGCCAAGTTAAAGTTTTTGTCTCGTAATGAAGTGCAGCGCACGAACAAATAGAAGTGGTTGCAATGAATAATGACTTTTGAGGTTTAAATCATTAATGATTTTTAATAGCTTTCAATAGATATTCATTTTGTGTCGATGAAAAGCCTTCAAAAGAACTCAATATCATTAACGGTAAAAGAATATTTTTAATGAGGTTTAAAAATGGACGGAAAATTGAGACTTAGGATTTCATGTTATGAAACAGAGATTATATGTTTGTATGAATTTTTAAACTTTCAAGGTCGCTCTGAAAACTTTCCATTCTACGGCACTCTTTATTTTGGCATCATTGTAGGCGCGATGATGACAGTTACCGAACTAATATAAAAATCGCAATAAGTCCCATATAATAAAATATGTTGTACTATTTTTTGATAAAACTAGATCGGTAAACATGCGTACGGCTCGGTGACACTTCTGAGTCGAGTAAAAACTGAACTGGTTCATTGGTAATATTTTATTTGTTATAGAAATAGAAATGCGTTTTAAGTTGTTGCTCTGAAAAACTAAAACATTTGTTATCTTAAAAACGCTGCGTTTGTTTGATTATATTGAAGTTACTACGAAGCTAATGTAATATGCTTACTATTGCAGGAGTGTTGAAGAGTAATGTAGCAGCGACTTATTTGAAGAGTAGAACCATCTTCTATATTTTTTTTTGTACTTCTAATGACACCACGCCATGCAACGTGTCCTTAAAAGCTACTAGATAAAAAAGTGCGTGCGTACAAAGTACACATGTCAGAAGTGAAACTTCTTTGGTAAATTAATTTTGAAGTCTCGTTTATATTTATACAAATCTAAAGCTTTAGATTTCCGTTCCAGCGCCATCGACAAAAACATTGCCGTTTCATCAAAACGTTGCCGTTTCATACGTAAAAATTTTACCCTCCTGCGCATAAAGAAGTTTCACTTCGAAAAATGTCTAAAGCACACAAGTTCAGTTTAATTACATTGATGTTACGAGCAATCTCACGTCTCATTTCGTCTTAAGCTATTTATATATATTATCATTAATTTTATATTTGTTTTTTTCTTTTGTTTTCGTTTTTTTCTTCATGTTATATATATATGTCATATGTACCATTATATTTTATTGTATAGTGTAATGTATTTGTTGGTGTTCTAAGTAATAATTTCACGTTTATAGATATAAGTGGAAACTTTGCTGGCTTAGTCATTCTTATTGTCTTGTGAATTAATTGTATTGTTTTGTGCTGTTTGTTTCCCAATAAAAAAAAAATATCATAAAATATATTATTTAAATATGTTCGCTGCACTTACGCTTTTCGATATAACGTAAATCACAAAAGACTATGCGTTTGTCCTAGATTTTTAGTAGCTTTTGTAAAAATTACATTAGTTATAATGTATTTACATAAGAGTTCACGACATTTTTGTTGCTTGTGGAAGCCTATGTCCAGCAGTGGACTGCGATAAGCTGATGTGTGTGTATGTGTGGATATAGTGTACACTATAATTTAATAATTATCTCTTTATAGTAAATGTAATTTGCCTCAAAGCTAAACTCCAGTAAGAAATATTAAAAAAATGCTTAATATACCACCCTCTCCCCTTGTAACCTCATAAAATATGTTATTCCATAAATGTTGAACCCTTATTTTATTTTATTATTATTAAATTGTTTTATTTTATTATTATGTTATTCTGCCGTCGACAAGAATAATTAAAGTGTAGCTAAGTATTGTCATCCCAGGGCTAGTAAAATATTTATTTATTTTTTTACTAATAAAGAAGAAATAATTAAAAAAAAAACAATGTTGAATTTCTGAACTGAAACTTCCGATTTTCATATGACGAAAAAGTTCTTTCACAATTTCGTTAATTTTACCGTTTTTTCGGAATAAAGTATATGAAGAACGCTGTCATAAAATATAATTTCAGCATAAAGCGGTCACGGAACCGGAACCATGAACAGGTGCTCATTAAGAATTGCCACGTAAATAAAAGCCTCGCCCGGTTCCGTATGTAAAACGCGTTTTAATTGGCGCCTCAGTTTCTCAGTGACAAAGTGTTTAAATAGTGAACGAACGAGTTGAGTGAACGTTGGGGATTTCGCTTTTAGCTTTGTTCTGTTCCATTTAGACTCGCATTGATGTCATTTTATCGGGTACTCGCTGTACGCGTGGCTTCGCCGTTGTGTTTCGAGGTTTTTTATATATGAAAAGTCAACTTACATTACGGTGGATTAGACCTTTGACTAGCCCGTTGGCGCAGTTTGTAGTGACCCTGCTTTCTGCTCCATGGGTTGTGGGTTCGATTCCTACCCCGAGTCTGGTTGTAATATATATATTTATTTATTTTATTTATTTATTCTTAATGTACACCAAAATACAGACACATATAAAGAAAGACACAATAGAAGATGTACAAAGGCGATCTTATCGCCAAATAGCGATCTCTTCCAGATAACCTTTGGGTACAGGACACGATACAGTAGCAGCGGTTAAGGTGTGCAAAAATTAAGGAGTAAAGATCAATTATAAATAGGTAAAAACTACGATATGATAAACTTACATAATTATTAAAAAAAAAAAAAAAAAATATTTATTCATATATCTATATATGTATCATTTATAAGTATGTTTATCGAAAACAAAATGTAGCTATACCAGTCGGCTGTTACCTATAACACAAGCATTAAGTTGCTTACTTCAGGAACAGACAACCGTGTGTGTGTTGTATAGATATTATACATATTTAAGAAAAAGACCTTGATTATTTTGTTGAAGTAAAATTCAAACAGTACAGACGATCGGTTGTACAGCTTCCGCCCGGAGTGAATATTTGGTTATAGAAATATTCCATCTGATTGATTATCGCTGTCGTTCTCCTCGCCGTGATGTTTTGTAGGGTTAAAATATTGTTTGAAAAAAAAAAAACTAAATCTCATCTACATTAGTCTTTGCGGTCGTCCCATTTCATTATCTTACTTTTCTTACCTCTTCCTAGGTTTTTATACAAAGTAATTGCCACCTGACCTCTTTCTCGGATTTTATTACGTTGGAACTTTTTTGCGCTAAGAATAATACTGGAAGTGATATTTTAATTCTCATTGATGTTTCTGTTACGAAAGAAAAATCTACTTATTTAGTTTTTTAAATTTCATCTTAAGAAAAATAATAGTGTATAAATAAAGAAATGGGATAGAACTACGTTTTTTTTTTATACAACTTGGTCGGCAAACAAGCGTACGGCTCACCGAGCCATAAGCGATTACCGTAGCTTATAGAAAAGTCTGCAACACCAGATTCATCTCAAGCGCGTTGCTGACCCTATCCAGGAGCTCTGGTCACCTTACTCACCAACAGGAACACAACACTGCTTGAATGCAGTATTATTTAGCTGTGGTCTTCTGTAAGGTCGAGGTACTACCCCAGTCGGGCTGCTCCAGATTTTTAGCAGGAAATTTCCTGCTGTGCCCTACTTCAGTTAACTCCTTGGAGAAGGATATTTTATAAATCCATGATTACACCATTATTAAATCGCAGTCCATAATATCGTATTCGTTTATATTTAAAGTCACAGCTTAAGTTACTTCTAGTCATAGGTATGTATAGCCTATAACGCGTACATGTTCCTGTACTTATAAGATCGAAAAGCTTAATTAATAGTACATATTTTTAACAAAACACTTTCTGACTTAATGCGCATTACTCTAAGTGATTATCGATATCTATAGGCATACTAATATTATAAAGCTGAAGAGTTTGTTTGAACGCGCTAATCTCAGGAACTACTAGTCCAATTTCAAAAATTATCTCAGTGTTAGATAGCCCATTTATCAAGGAAGGCTATAGGCTATATATCATCACGCTAAGACCAATAGGAGCGGAGCAACAATGAAGAATGTTTCAAAATCAGGTATTTTTTCCTTTTGAGAGCTTCCGCTGCGTGCGCTGCGTAAATAGTTAAAGCTAGCGTTAGTCCAAAGTAACTATCCACGAGGACGAAGTCGCAGGCAGAAGCTAGTTGTTAAATAAAATCTTCTGCTTCATAATTCTGTAAATGTTACAACGACACAAACTATACATAAAAAAGCTCTCATCTAAATCTCGTTGAACTAAGATTACGCCTGCGATCGTAACAACGCGATCGTTCTCTTCGTGTTTCGTTTCAAACAATAATTAATTACAACAAAACGTATTAATTTGAGTCAAAGTGTTATTAAAATAAAGAGACAAAAAACCTTTGACACAATCGGTGCGCTAATTAATGTAAGGCAACGAATTATGAATTTAATTAATTTCTCAGCTGGTTTGCCATTTAAAATATAATTAATTTGATATGAGATATATACAAAATTATACAACAGAACAATATTTTAACATGATAATTATATTTCTGTATTGAATTGTATGCAAATTATCAAAAGGCGTATTTTGTGTCTATAAAATTAATTACTGGTAACGTCCGCCGTTTTTGAATCTGTTTGTTTTGCTTTTCTCCATCCTGCGTACACGACTTAAGGATAGTTTTTTTTTATACAACTAGGTCGGTAAGCAAACTTATGGTTCATCTAATGGTAATGGATTACGGTAGCTTATAGACGCCTGCATCACCAGAATCATCGCAAGCGCGTTGCCGACCTTATCCCCAATCCCCCCAGGAGCTCTCGTCACCTTACTCATCTATAGGAACACAACACTACTTGATTATTATTATTTAGCTGTGGTCTTCTGTAACGTCCAGTTGGGTTGCTCCATATTTTGAGAAGGATGTGGTCTTCTGTAACGTCCAGTTGGGTTGCTCCATATTTTGAGAAGGAATTTTCCTGATGTGCCCTATCTCAGTAGAAATATTGTGACATAATACACCTGTAGTTATAAGAATGAATAAAAGCTAAAAAAAACTTACTAAAAATTAGTTAAATGTGCAGTAAAAGTAATGTGACGAAATATTGGATAAACGAGTATTCGGAAATACAAAGTTATGTTTTCTTAAAAATCTAATAAAGACGTTAATTTTGGAAATTGCTTTACAACACCGTTCTTGTTACCTAGAAAGATATGGCAAGGGTTATGGCTTTTGACTTTCTCAATCGCCACTTCACGAACGTTTCGTGAAATAGTTTTAATGTTACATTATTGTCAATTAATGTAGAGGCAAACAGTCAGCTAAACTCTGCGCTGAAAACATGAAAATAGGTTCTTTTTAAATCTCAAAAATTAATTCGTACGATTTATTTTTGTGTTTTAAAAAAATTTTGTGTTGTGCTGTGTGGCTACGGCACTAAATTCCACAACCACCTTGGAACTTAAGAAGCCGACCGATGGCGGGATAACCATCCAACTGCTGGCTTTGAAATACACAGGCTGAAGACGGGCAGCAGCGTCTTCGGTGCGACAAAGCCAGTACTGCGGTCACCAACCCGCCAGGCCCAGCGTGGTGACTATGGGCAAAACACATAAGTTCACGTTATTTTTGGCGTAAACTTGTGGAGGCCTATGTCCAGCAGTGGACTGTATAGGCTGTAATGATGATGATGATAATGATGATTTTTGTGTTACCTACACATTAGGAAATTCCAAGCAATTTTTGAATATCATATCAATTATAGACGGCGCCACGGTCGCTTAGAGCGAATATAAAATCATCATATCAAAAATTTCGATCTAGCGGGTACATCGTTCCATAGCTTAATTGGCTAAAGCATCGACACGGTAAGTCGGAGATGCAGGTTCGATCCCCGCTGGAACGGTCGATTTTTGATATGATATTACAAATTTTTTAGAATTTCTCAAAAATTAATCAAATATCTTGTATCAAATACCTCGTTTAAACTACGGGTTCTTTCGTCAGATTAAATTAAAAATAACAGCAGCTCGTTACTTGAAGTAAACGTCGAGATATTTCAGGTTCGAACTGGGAAGGTCGTTAGCTTCACAAAAGATAAAATTTCAAGAACAAACGAGTGGAAGGTAATTTATTTTTTGTTGCGGTTCCCATTAATCATCCGTTTTTGCTTATAAAATCCAATTAAACTACAGCGACCGACTCAATGTTTGTTTGATATAATTTGCGGGCTGCGGTCGCGATAACAACGACTCTCTTTCAAATTAAACTCCTATCAAATGAAACACTTTTAATTATTACTTACATTAATAAACATGAAAAAAATTGTGTCTATCAGCTCCGACGAGCGACTTCAATTTACACCTTTAATAATGATTACAGCGATTTATAAAAATATATTAGCTATCTCTTTCTTGCAAGACACGTTGCGCATTAAACGTCACTCTCTTTCTCTCTTTCTTAGATATTAGCATTACTATTTCACACGGTTTCACTCCTTATATTTTTCCACACCAAGGGTCTTCTGGTTTCGTAAGCAGTTAACTTCAAAAACATACCTTTGTTTGGGCCTCACATAGTTTCCGGGGAGTTAAATCCAAAAATAACATAGCTTTGCTTAAATTAATCACATTTGGTGGATTCGTAAGTGTTACATACGCCAAGGGCGCTATGGGACCCTATTCTGTCGTTGGCGTCACGGACCTGTACCCTGGGAACTTTAATAGGTAGCTAAATATTCACAGAATGCGTGAATGTGTATTCATAGAAGTATGGCCATTAATAGCCAAATAATAAAATGAGAATAAAAGATCACTCATGACAAGCGTGTAATTCCAGTTTTTTATTCTTAAATATTATCGTTTACTGAAGAATAAAAAAAATGAGCATTTTTTTCATATTTTTCTAAATGAATTTTTAATTACATCTGAGTTGAAATTAATACATTCTTCAGAATCACATCAACGTGTAACGTCACAGGCTCACCGGCACTACCCTCGCGTTGTATATAATACATAATTATGTAGATTTATAAACAGATATAAACGCTTCGTTAGTGCCCGCGAGGGGCGGCTCCATGGAGTTTTCATTATCAAGTAAATGGAATGAATGAGATTCTTTCTGACGAAATTTTTGAATGAGCAAATTTTTGCGAATGAATAAATTTTTTATTCGAAAGAATTCATATTATTATGTTACGTCAAATATTTCGATATTCAGTATATTATAATATTTATTTCAATTTGATAAAAATAGTTCGAATGGTTTGAATGATGTAAATCTAACTAGCGACTGAAAGACAAGCTAGACGTATTGAAACTCAAAATTTTGCTGCGAAAATTCCTTTTAGGCTTCTGTCCTATTCGAAAATATCGTTTAAACATGTGTATTTTGATGTTTTTGTATAAATACTGAGTTATATGTTTATAACGAATAGGGTGCAACTACCTATAAGTTTGCGCCAAACATCCCCGTTGTCAGCGATCGTCATCTACTCTCTGTTCACGATCTTAATCAACTGGGCCGGAGGACAACTAACTCTGCGTTACTAGTATAATATACTGACACTAACAAACAATAAGGCAAGGAGAGGGTTTGAGGTGAATAAAAGTGTTGTCGTCGGCTTCAAACTCTATCTATCACTTATTGACCATAACATAGCTAAAGTAAGCAATGTACCATACTCTAAATAAAACTAAGCCAACCGTACAGGCCACTATGTCAAAATTGCTTTTTACCTACGTACGTTTTTACCTAAAAATTCACAATTATCGATAACTCGACGTCTTTTTCACGTCGCTTATAAAAACTTTTTCCTCATATCTCCATACTATTGACATGCAAATAGGGCGAAGTTCGATCGCGGGTTAATAACGATAAATATTTTCAATACGGATTTGATTTCGTCACTAACGCCATAAAATATTCATTAGGCGACGCGTGACGTGACGGCGACGTGACGGGCGCAAATTTGATATTTCACGCGTCGGTGTCGATGTGAGCGTCGCCGGTCGATGAATCTTGAGACTTGGAGTCTTACACGTGTGACGTTTACATCATGGTGTATTTTGATAAATAAATATAAAGGTAATATAAAGGTATATCAAGGTAATATCTTATGAATAACGAGTTAAACCTTTTTTTTTATAGACACAACATCCACGGGCTCTCGGCATCTAGGCCTTTTTTTAACCGACTTCCAAAAAAGGAGGAGGTTCTCAATTCGACTGTATTTTTTTTTTTATGTATGTTACATCAGAACTTTTGCCCGTGTGGACCGATTTCGACAAATTTTCTTTTAATCGAAAGGTGGTGTGTGCCAATTGGTCCCATTTAAATTTATTTGAGATCTAACAACTACTTTTCAAGCTATATCTAATAATGCGTTTTTACTTGACGCTTTTTTCGTCGACCTACATTGTATTATACCGCATAAGTTTCTACTGGATGTACCGATTTTGATAATTCTTTTTTTGTTGGAAAGGAGATATCCCTAGTTTAGTACCATGATAAGGAAACCAGGATCTGATGATGGGATCCTAGAGAAATTAATGGAAATTCTTGAAAATCCGCAATAACTTTTTACTGGGTGTACCGATTTTGATAATTCTTTTTTTGTTGGAAAGAAGATATCCCTAGTGTAGTACCATGATAAGAAAACCAGGATCTGATAATGGGATTCCAGAGAAATCGAGGGAACTTCTTGAAAATCCGCAATAACTTTTTAATGGGTGTACCGATTTTAATAATTTTTAATTTAATCGAAAGCTGATGTTTGTCACGTGGTCACATATAAATTTTATTGAGATCTGATAACTACTTTTTGAGTAATCTTTGATAACGCGTAGTTACTTGACTATTTTTTCGTCGATCTACGTTGTATTACTTGTCAATGTAATTGAAGTCGGTTTTTTTTTCGTTTGTGTGCAAACACAATTATTTATCATAGCACTTCAGATCAGCATTTTTTTATCACAAAGTATTGATTGCTTATAACTAGAAAAATTAGACTAAAATATAAATTAAAAAAAAAAAAAAACCTTTTAATTCGTTTTAAAACGGAGCAGAATTAGTGACACGGAAATTGAAGTAACTAAATTTAATTTCTTTACTATTTATTCATTTGTTTATTGTTATTAATTGAAGAGTTATTATGTTGGTACGATATTGATTACTTTAAGGTACGATACTTATACGATGATAAGTTTATAGCAAACTTTACCGTCTGCCGCCGATATTTAAAATACAATTAAAAATCTACAACTACATCTAAATTTCTATTCTTCTTTTTATTTATTTATGTATTTGTTATAATGATACTAATAATAATAATAAATTCTTTTTTTTATTATAAGTATTAGAATGTAGACATTTGAATGTAAGTTTGTTATACATCTACACCACCTACCCAATTTTGATAATAAGTTTCCTTTTTATGTCTGGGTTATCTGGAAGAAATGGCTTATTAGCCATAAGTCCGCCCATTATACTTCACTATCTGTAACTATCTTCATGCTTTGTTTGTAATATAATTGTGGTGTACAATAAAGTATAAAATAAATAACTAAATAAATGACAGTCATTCCGCTGAAGATCGCAATCGGCACTATAGCACTTTAGTTAGCTATATGTTATGTCACTGGCCAGTAAATGTCAAACTTAATTAAATTCGATTCAGGGGTGAGGTGTGGTAGCATAAAATATAGACAGACGGTCTAAACGATTTAAATTCAAAAGCAGCAAGTTTAGGAAGTATCTGTAATGTTCGGCCATTGTTAAAAGCCAAGGATTAAAGCTCAGGCGGAGATTACGGAAGTTATTAAATAAGTTGAAGGCGACCGAGTTGCTGCACCCGAATGTGAGATTACTCTCGAGCGGTTAGCGCCGTTGCTTTAAGTCTGGACCGAGGATTTCTGTTTGAAATAATAGTGAAAAATTAATGATAACTTAATGTGTTGTTTAACTAAAAGATACACCAGTATTTCTGTGATCTGCATAAATAAAAAAATGTTAAACATACTCGTTTGTCTATTCCTAAGTGTTCCGTACCGGAACAAGATCTTCGTATTTACGTACATTTACAGGATAACATAAATTGGACAATTTCAATTTCATATTATTATTTTTTCTTTAATTGTTAATGGGTTGCTTAGCGATATATTACTGTATCCGAACGCACCGTGTTGCGCGCCCTCTAGTAAGGGCGCATGGACAGTCCCGAGAGAACCGTTGCCGCAAGCGCATACGATACTGTTACCTACCGTTTAACTCGATCGAGGACAAAAACATATATCTTTCGCTGGAGATCCGAACTGGTGTGTCCCTATGGTGGTGTTCGCCATATGAATTGGAACTATTAGTGAACTGCCGAGTCGCTGATCTGCCCGGACCGAGCCAGCTCACGTGTTGCAACGGAGATCGGTAAGTCGCTAGTGACCCCAGTTTAATAGCGAACATAAATTTTTGTTCCTTCGAACCAGGATTATTGTCCAGCTTATGTTATCCTGTTTAATTGCAGTTCTACGAACTCATTTTTCAACCAACGTATTTCATTTCGTATTTTCTTTCGCCGCCATCTTTGTTACGCAAAATGCCGGACGGAATAAAGTTAGAAATATTATGTGAACAGGATATTTTCGAAAGAGATTTGATTCTCGACGAGCTTAAACGCATTTTACAGCTTGCAACCACAAATGATCAACAATTTCGTTCGCGAGCTAGTGATTTAAATTCACATCAAAGAAAGTTTAACAAAATTCAAAGTAAAATTGAGAAAACGCTCATTAAACACAAGCTATTTGATAAAGACGAGCATATTAAAATACGTAATGACTTTAACGATGTATATTATGCCATTATTTCGTACGTAAATAGTTTCAAAAATGACGATCTCAATCGGCGTCGGTCACTTCATCAGGACGATATTTGTCATAAAAGAAATTTACCCGTCTTGCCCTTACCCGAGTTTAACGGTGATCCTACCGATTGGCAATCGTTTTTTGATTTATTTTGTTCATTAGTCCACGACAACAGAGCCTACACGGAGACGGAAAAATTACGATACCTACTACTTTCGGTTAAAAAGGAACCATATAATTTGATTAAATCACTCCCTATAACAGGAGATAATTATATTATTGCGTTAAAAATTTTAAAATATAGATATGAAAATAGGCGAATTATTGCATCGAAACATTTAGATCGTATACTTGACCTTGAAACATGTTCCGAGCGATCATATCATAGTGTACGTAATTTATTAAATGTCTACCAAGAAAACATCAGGGCGCTTGAAGTCATGGATTTTCCTATAGACCAATGGAGTTTTATATTACTTAACATATTACTGCGTAAAATACCTATAAGTTTGAGAAAAAATTACGAACGTTCATTGTCAAGACCGTCCGACATACCAGATGTTAATACTTTAATTGAATTTCTAGAACGCGAAATATCAGCTGACGAAATCGCTATAGCTTCTTATACTCAGTCCACTAAAAACTACCCACAACATATAAATAATCACCGTACGAAGATTGGTGGGAAGTCAAACGCGATACATCGAAACTCATTTAATGCAGGTGTCGCTTCAATCACAGAACAAACTGGACCTTATGTCAATAGTAATAGGGATCGATCTTGCTTGAAGTGCTCCGGTCAGCATTTAATATCTAAATGTACAGAGTTTTTAAATCTTTCCCCGCACGATAGGTACAATTTTATTAAAAACAAAAATATTTGTTACAATTGTTTAAACGTCGGACACGATGTTAAAAATTGTAAATCGAAATTTGTGTGTCGTACGTGTCAAAAGAAACATCATAGCCTTATTCATTTAATTTCACCGCAGTCTTTAGCAGTTGTAAACAAAACTGCCACGGCTAGCGCCGTTTCACTCCCTCTTACGGAGGATAAACAGGACGATCGCATACATAATAATTACGCAACAAAAATGCATTCGTCGCATTCCATGGTTACGGTATTATTATCTACGGCTTTAATTGATTTATATTTAGGAAATAATAAGATTTCATCCGTTCGGTGTATAGTTGATAGTGGAAGTCAGGCTTCGTTTATAAGTGAAGCATGCGTACAACGTCTTGGTTTGCCGCGCACTAATGTTCACATACCAGTATTAGGTATAGGAGATACGGAACCATTGATGCCCAGGGGTATGGTTACGTGCGCGATTACGCCTAAAAATAAACATCATCCCGTTATTCCGGTTGACGCATTAATCTTGCCTAAGTTAATGTCGAAAATGCCTAATTTGTCTTTGCCTTATACTAAGTGGCCTCACTTAAAGGGACTTACCTTGGCTGATCCTCATTTTCATACACCCCAACCGGTTGAAATGTTATTAGGAGCGGATATACTATCCCACATTTTATTAAATAACACTATTACGGGTCCACCGGGTACACCTATCGCTATGAATAGTGTGTTCGGTTATTTACTGTTAGGGAAACTTACTTTCAATACAAACATTTCGACTCCACTCCAAGTTTGTTATAGCTCGTTTGACAACGACAACCTACAAAGATTTTGGGAGCTGGAGTCAGTACCAGAAAAGCGGAGTTACACTCCCGATGAGGAATTATGCGAATCCTTTTTTCGAAGAACGCATAATCGAGACCTCACAGGGCGATACGTGGTCGCTCTGCCCTTCAAGGTCAACGCCCCGCCCCTCGGCGAATCTAGACAAATCGCAGTAGCACGTTTTCATAAATTGGAATATAGGTTAGAACGTAATCCCCAGCTGAAGATTGACTATCACGCTTGCCTTCAGGAGTACATTGACCTCAATCATATGGAGCTCGTTGATGATAAGCCTTCAGTTGGTGCGAGTTACTATATCCCACACCATTGTGTGATTAAGCCCTCAAGCCAGACAACACGCACCCGAGTTGTTTTTGATGCCGGCTGTCGTACGACCAGTGGGTACTCATTAAATGATGTGCTGTTCTCGGGACCTAAACTTCACCTAGATATCGTAGACGTTCTTTTAAAATTTCGTGTTTATCGTGTTGCTTTCTGTTCAGATATAAAACAGATGTTTCGTAATATATTGTTACGTGAAAGTGATAGAGATTTTCAGCGTATTCTCTGGCGTCGATCACCAGAGGAACCTTTACGTGACTATAGACTTCGTACAGTCACCTTCGGCGTCAATTGTTCTCCCTATCTCGCACTTCGTACAATCCGACAACTAGCTTGCGATGAAGGCGAGCATTTCAAATTGGCTGCAGCTGTTTTATTAAATAATGTCTTTGTTGATGACGTCATTACGGGCGCCAACAGCGAAGCCCAGGCTCTTCTACTTCAGCAGGAGCTGATTGCTATTTGCGCAACGGCTGGGTTCGAGCTACGCAAATGGCATAGCAACTCGCAAGCGGTTCTCGCCGCAGTCCAGCCCTCAGAGTTTCATGGTGAGCGGTGTGAGAGTGTTCTTTTTTCAGAGATGGAGGGTGACAAAGGTGTGAATGTCCTCGGATTGCAGTGGAACCCCCGAGCAGACTCATTTAGCTTCAAGGTTCATGTTACTTCGCGCGATTACACTAAGCGTGCTATATTATCTGAAATAGCAAAAATATACGACCCTCTCGGGTTATTGTCGCCGGTAACATTATTTGCAAAGCATTTAATTCAGTTGATGTGGTTAGCGAACATTGGTTGGGACGAGCCCCCGCCTATTGATATATTAAATTCATGGACTTATTTTACTAGAGAGCTACCGCTTTTAGCATCGATTTCTTTTCCCCGTTATATTTTTAATACTGACGACTTAGATTCTATTCAAATACATGGTTTTGCTGACGCGTCTCAAGTCGGTTACGCCGCATGTGTTTATATACGTCATGTAGGCAAGAGCGGTGATTGTGAGACACATTTAATAATGGCAAAAACTCGTGTCGCACCGTTGCGTGTATGTCTTACTATCCCTCGCCTTGAACTGATGGCTGCGCTTTTGCTATCAAAATTAATTGAAAAAGTAAACCACGTATACGGAGACAAGATCCGTTCCGGCCACATTGTAGCTTGGTCCGACTCTTCGGTCGTATTGGCATGGCTTCGTTCTTCTCCGCATGAATGGAAGACTTTTGTTTCTAACCGCGTCAGTGAGATCTTGACCCGCGTACCCGCAAGCTGCTGGCGGCACGTCCCGTCTGCTGACAATCCCGCAGACGCGGCCTCTCGCGGTCTATTGCCGGCAGCATTAGTTAAGAGTGACTTGTGGTACCATGGTCCCGCATGGCTCCAACAAAGTTCCGACTCTTGGCCTATACAAAAAACGATCGTAAATACAAGCGAAGAAAAGCGCAACAATAAAGAACATCTTAATAAGTATTCATACACAGCTATGACGTATACTTTTAGCGATACGGATAGTTTTATTTCACGATATTCGTCGTTAAATAAACTTGTGTGTGTAACTGCTTTCATATTTCGTTTTTATAACAAATGTAAAAATAAACATATTAAACAATCGCTTCCAAATTACATTACCGTCCCTGAATATAACTTTTCACTTAATCGCCTTATACTTTTGATTCAGCAGTCTGTTTTTAGTGAGGATATAAAAAATATTTCTAACAATAAATTAGTTTCGATGAGCTTACGACGTCTTACGCCATTTCTGGATAGTGACGGATATTTACGCGTGGGAGGACGCATTGACAAATCTCTTTTACCATTTAATTCTAAACATCAATTGATTTTACCTAAACGACATCCCTTAACGGATCTTATAATCGATGACGCTCACCTGGTCAATTTACACGCAGGATCTCAATTAGTACGTAACTCACTTTTACAGCGATATTGGATTTTGTCGAGTCGCGATATCGTGCGCCAGCGCATACATCGCTGCGTACGGTGCTTCCGCGCGCGCCCCGTGCGTATGCAACCGCGTATGGGACAGCTCCCTGAATCTAGACTACGTCCAACTCGTGCCTTCAGAAGGACGTCTGTAGATTTTGCGGGTCCTTTTTACGTTCGCGCTAATAAAGTTCGGAATGCTAAAGTAATAAAGTGTTACGTTGCAGTTTTTGTATGTATGGCGGTAAAGGCCGTACATCTTGAGCTCGTATCCGAATTGTCTACAGAAGCTTTTCTGGCCGCCCTACGACGCTTTACGTCTAGGCGTGGCTATTGTACAGACATTTATTCAGATTGTGGAAGGAATTTTGTCGGTTGTAATAATTATTTAAAGGATTTATACGCGTTTTTACGTAGCGATCCAGTTCTAAATGTTTTAAATAAACAAACTTTGAAGCAGGGCCTTACGTGGCATTTTCAACCTCCTTACGCTAGTCATTTCGGCGGCTTGTTTGAAGCCTCCGTAAAGAGCTTGAAACATCATCTTCACCGCGTGGTAGGGACACGAATTCAAACGTACGATGAGATGCACACACTAACGTGTCAGATAGAAGCTGTTTTAAATTCACGACCTCTTTGCGTACTGAGCTCGGATGCTTCGGATCCTCTCCCATTGACCCCAGCTCACTTCCTGGTAGGAGAACCCTTGACGGCGGTCCCTGATGTCTCCTTGGTAGACGAAAATCCTAATCGCCTAACTCGTTGGCGCTGGATTCAACAGTCGGTTCAACATTTTTGGAAACGTTGGAGTAAGGAGTATCTTCACGAACTCCAACAGACTAATAAATGGTTCCAAGACCGCGGCTCCACTCTCCGTGAGGGCACTGTTGTTGTGGTATGTGACGAGAATCTACCACCTCTCCAGTGGAAGCTCGCACGCATTCACGCGCTTCATCCCGGCTCTGACCAGGTTGTACGAGTCGTAACACTAAGAATGGGCAATACGCTTTTCAAACGTCCTGTTGTCAAGATTTGTCCTCTACCATTACAATAGTCAAAATTATTACAAACAATATTTAATAGTTAAGTTTAGTTTTAATTTGCATATTTGATAGTTAAGTTTAGTTTTAAATTACATAGAATTTTCTTTAACTCTTTTCTTTAAAAGACACTACGTGCTTTTAAGGTGAGCGGCATGTTCCGTACCGGAACAAGATCTTCGTATTTACGTACATTTACAGGATAACATAAATTGGACAATTTCAATTTCATATTATTATTTTTTCTTTAATTGTTAATGGGTTGCTTAGCGATATATTACTGTATCCGAACGCACCGTGTTGCGCGCCCTCTAGTAAGGGCGCATGGACAGTCCCGAGAGAACCGTTGCCGCAAGCGCATACGATACTGTTACCTACCGTTTAACTCGATCGAGGACAAAAACATATATCTTTCGCTGGAGATCCGAACTGGTGTGTCCCTATGGTGGTGTTCGCCATATGAATTGGAACTATTAGTGAACTGCCGAGTCGCTGATCTGCCCGGACCGAGCCAGCTCACGTGTTGCAACGGAGATCGGTAAGTCGCTAGTGACCCCAGTTTAATAGCGAACACTAAGAGAGGCAACTTAATGACTGTGTTTTGGTCACAGACAGTTGACTATTATAGGCTTCCGTATATTTTAATTGTAATAAATGTACATATAACTATAAACATAAATTGCGCTCTTTAACTGAGGTAGAGCAAAGCAGGAAACATTCTGCCCAAAAACTGCCGCCTGACTGGACTCGACCTTACAGAAGATCACAGCTAAATAATACTGCTTTCAAGCGGTGTTTTTTTGTGGTGACTAAAGTGACCAGAGCTCCTGGGAAGGCTCTGGGGTAGGGTCGGAAAAGGGCTTGTTTCGTTAGTTGTAAGTGTCTTTATGTTACGGCTATCGCTTACCACCAGCTGAGCGAGTATGTAGAGAGTATGTTTGCCCACTTAGTTGTATATTTTAGGAATAAAAATAGAAAAAATAAAGAAAATAGAAATACTCGTGTCGGGAACCCACAACGTGGCAACGTGAATCTCAGTCGATGCAAGTGGTAATAGGCCGTGAAAGTCAAGCACCAATTGGTATCCTTTACACAGAAGTAAATTTATAATACACAATTATCCTACCCTAGGCTTTGATAGTTCAAATTACTATCAAAAATATAATGTATCCAAATGAAATCAATATTTAACTAAATAGTACTAAAAATATTTTAAACCCTAAAAAAAAAACAAGTAAATAATAAATATATTATATATAACATAATTGTGTTTGCTCGCGTACGAAAAAAACCGACTTCAATTATATGGACAAGTTTTACAACGTAGGTAAACGAAAAAATAGTCAAGTAAATACGCATTATCAAAGATTACTCAAAAAGTTGTAATCAGATCTCAATGAAATTTAAACGTGACCACAAGATAAACATCAGCTTTTGATTAAATTAAAAATCATCAAATGCTGTATACAACGTAGGTCGACGAAAAAATAGTCAAGTAAAAACGCATTATTAGATATAACTCGAAAAGTAGTTGTTAGATCTCAAACAAATTTAAATGGAACCAAATGATACGCACCACCTTTCAATTAAAAAAAAAAAAAATTGTCGAAATCGGTCTACTCAGTCAAAAGTTGTGATCGAATTGAGAACCTTTTCCTTTTTTGGAAGTCAGTTAAAAATACGGTCGTGTTAAATGTTTATCGACGCCAATCATTTTACTGTAATAAAATAAATAATTTACATTGATATTAATATTGAGCAATATCTCGTGTTCATCGATCTCTACTCTATCAGAAACGCGCTCACTATAATCAATCTATTTAGTTTAACCAATTACACTGTATGAGCAGAGAGCAGAGCTTTGTTAGTATCGATGGAGCGGTTCGTCTCTACTCGTGAGTATATGTTAATAATGGTACAGCAATTCAAAACGCAATTAAAATTAAATTCGACATTTATGTTTTATAATTTGAACGTCTATAACGCAGTAAATGAACTTTCTTTTCTTAAAAATAAATTTTAATTCAATCAGTTTAGAAACGTTTTTGTTTAACGATACACACATATTTTAATACCTCTTCGTTCAGAAATATGCGCAACTGGAAGTGTCATTGTTGAGATGTTTTACGTTTCATTACATTATATCAAAAAGTCAATACTCCTATTTCTTTTTTGTTTCTTTTTTATTTATTCCTTTTTTAAACTGAAAACGTATTAATTGTTTTGCTTTATTGTATGTATATAATTTTAGTAAATTTTTTTATGTTATTATTATTTCCTTGTTTTCTTGCCACATTCCACACCATTATATTTTATATATGTTTCATTAAATTATACATATTATATATTTTTCTATTTCTTAAACATTAATTGTGCGGTGTACATTGCATAACCTAAGTACAAATAGGGTGCATTTTGCTCGATATGGTTACTCTAGCCCTACGAATTGCATCTTAGGATCAGTAAGTTACTACTAAGTTACAGAACTGCTAGTTTACGTTTATATTGTCAATTCAATAATTTAAATATTTCTTTTTTAAACTTGGCAACTCTTGTGAATAAGATATCCACTGACAAAAAATGCCTATTATAAACATCAGTAACCCTATACAAGGGTGAGAGTTTACCAGCATTGGTACTACAAAATGGTGTAACAAATATGTAATGTTGATTACGGGAGTGTGCTGTAGTTGGGATTCTATAACATAATTTATTATTTGAATTCGTTTTTTCGGGATTTATACCATGTACCTTTTTACGGAAGTTCTTCCGTGACCATGGCGCATGCAACTGCGCCGAAATATCGGAGCCTCAAATATAAAAAGGTACATGGTATAAATCCAGCAAAAACGAATTCAAATAATGTTAAGAACCATGGAAATTTAAAACATAATTTATTATTTAAGGGAACACAATCATACTTATTATGACTTAAGTCGTAAGCATTAATTCAAGATATGTTATTTTTTTTCCTTTAAACCGACCCTGCTGTATATCATCGTCATCATCATTTTAGTCTATCACTACTGGACATAGGCCTCGACAATTTAACGCCAAAAATGGCGTGAGCTCGTGAGTTTTGCCCATAGTCACCGTGCTGGGGTTGGTGACCGCAAGGCTGGCTTTGTCGCACCGAAGACGTTACTTAGCGGTGGAATATCGTAAAATCCGTTCTTAGCGGACATCTACTAACTATACTCTACCTCCCTGCCAAATTTCATCATTGTCCATCATACGGTTTTTGAGTTCTCGTGTTGAGTGAGTCAGTGATCTTTCTCTTTTATATATGTAGATTAAATTATACTTAATACTTACAGGTGGACAAAAAACAAACGGAAATATCACGTAATTATCAAAATAAAATGGAATAGAGATTTATTTGGATACAAACGAATTCATCATTTAGATTCGATCTTTATATTTTTGCTCGCGATTTTGTTATATTTATAATATTTATTTACTTAGTTGAAATCATAATATTGCATTCCTCAAAAATTACGCCATTTTATATCATTGGTTAAGTCGCATTTGTTATATTTGATTGAAGTATGGGGTAATTCCTCCAAAACAAAATTACAAGAGCTTCAAGAAAACAAAACAAAAAAATAAAAATACTATTTCGATATCCATATTACACACCTACAACTAAACTTTATAAAGAAACTAAACCTATGACAATTTTATATAATACCTGTTTTTTAATTAAAAAAATATTAGTAAATCTATTCGTTTAAATTTGTCCTTTATAAAACGTATCACGAAGCGCAGCAATCGACGACCCAGCTTATTGGTTCTGACCAAGACTAGAACGAAATTTGCCAAAAGGGATATCACATTCGAAGGAGCACAATTTTACAACAAATTTCCATGTATACTAAAAAATGTAAGCTCAATTAATGAATTTAAATCTCGGCTTTCGCAATATATTCTCAATAACACTTTATCGTTAGAAGAAACAATTTAAACTATTCGTTAACTGAGCACTAGGATAATAATAATGACGACAATATGTGTGTTTTACTTTTATTGTAGTGTGTTGTTCTCATGTAAGTGACTTTTTAGCCGACTTCCAAAAAAGGAGGAGGTTCTCAATTCGACTGTATTTTTTTTTATGTATGTTGCATCAGACCTTTTGACCGTGTGGACCGATTTCAACAAATTGTTTTTTAATCGAAAGGTGGTGTGTGTCAATTGGTCCCATTTAAATTTATTTGAGATCTAACAACTACTTTTCGAGCTATATCTAATAATGCGTTTTTACTTGACGCTTTTTTCGTCGACCTACGTTGTATTATACCGCATAACTTTCTACTGGATGTACCGATTTTGATAATTCTTTTTTTGTTAGAAAGTAAATATCCCTAGGTTAGTACCATGATAAGGAAACCAGGATCTAATGATGGGATCCTAGAGAAATCGAGGGAAACTTTCGAAAATCCGCAATAACTTTTTACTGGGTGTACCGATTTTAATCATTTTTAATTTAATCGAAAGCTGGTGTTTGTCATGTGGTCACATATAAATTTTATTGAGATCTGATAACTACTTTTTGAGTAATCTTTGATAACGCGTAGTTACTTCACTATTTTTTCGTCGATCTATGTTGTATTACTCATCGATGTAATTGAAGTCGGTTTTTTTTCGTTTGCGAGCAAACACAATTATTGAGAATAAAATTCTTAACCTTAATACCGAAAACAAATATATTCTGTATTTTGAGTAAATCTCTATCATCGCTACACAACACTCCACGTCAAACCTTTCAAATTCAATTATAAGTAACACGTCACAAAGTTTGTTCACGTGAAACGAAATCGAAATAAAGTTCGTAGATAATTATTTTAGTTTTGGTCGAGTTTAGTGAAGTGGAATCAAGCAAACAAATGGAAATAAAATATCGAGGTTTAAGTTTAATCTAACAGTTATTTAACAAAATATTTCATTTAAAATCACATTTTTATTATATTATTATGAACAACTTATTTATCAACTATTTATTATGACCAAATCATACACATACGATTGCAACTAAGTTATATATCACGAACATTTAAACAGTAGCAGGCAGTCTGAATCACGCTTATGAAGTTTTCTAGTGCGCTTGCTATAAATACACCCGATTGCAGAGTGTTTACAGAGAGGACCGTTTCTACATAAGAAGCCGGTCTGCAGTCGAGCCGGTTTAATTCGACTGCTCCTTCAGATGACTAAGTGACAAAACAAGTTTTCTGATAACAATATAACGATACACAAATTGAAACAAAGATACGCTGTAAAAGGTCTAGGATATAACAATTATCCGACAACCATCCACCATTACTGTAGACGATTTGCCCTCTCTTTTGCATTTTTATAAAGAAAAAATTATTACTATAAAGAAAATTATTGATATCACACAATATTTTAATGTACATAATTATGTAAATAGATGTCACTTACATAGGTTAAAACTCCACCTTCTCAATCAACTCTACATAGTATAAGTAATTCGTTAAATTCCGTTATTTAAAACAAATTTAATATTTCGGCAGCAGTTATGGAAGACCTAAATTAATTAGTACACAGTTATTGAAAACTTACAAGCACAGCTAATTTACCCAGTCAGTATTCGTTATACATAGATAAATAGCAAAATTTGTTTCTAATCAATATAAGTAACAACAGCAACGGATCGATATTAATCTAGTACGCGTAGGTTTTCTAACTGAGAACTATCACATCTTCTAACTGTATAAATGAAATTATAGTAGTATTAAGGTAAGCCTATTATCACTACGGTGTGCATTTGTGTACTATCTTCTGATCGCATCAAAAAATTCGTTTAAATGTTGTTTATGTAATTATCTTTTTGACAGTTTTCCCTTTAATAACATATTGTTAGGAGATGTATGTTGGTAACATTCATTAATCACATCAAATCATTTTATTATTTACTTAAGTAATAAGCAAGTAAAGTTAAAACAACGGGTACATTGAAACAGTTGTCAACAAATTTGCATTATACAATCATCATCATCATCATTCCAGCCTATTGCAGTCCTCTGCTGGACATAGGCCTTCACAAGTTCGCGCCAAAAATGCGTGAACTCATGTGTGTTGCCCATAGTCACCACGCTGGGCAGGCGGGTTGGTGACCGCAGGGCTGGCTTCTGCTGCCCGTTTTCGGCCTGTGTGTTTCAAAGCCAGCGGTTAGATGGTTATCCCGCCATTGGTCGGCTTCTTAAGTTCCAAGATGGTAGTGGAACCTTGTTATGCCTTAGTCGCCTCTTACGACACCCACAGGAAGAGAGGTGTGGCTATATTCTTTTGTGCCGTGGCCACACAGCACATAATACTAACTTAAAACATTTTTTTTACCAAAAATTAAACATACAAAAAAATCACGGAACTATAATAAGCGAATTTACGAAAATTAACATTATATGTATTAGAGTTCTAAGCTTTGATAAAGTTTTAATGTGAGGTTGGTATTTGCTTACATACTCGATAGAGCCATACTAGATTTAATACAAGGCATTTTAGGAAACATTTAAATTAAACGAGATTTCAACTGATTCGTAAATGAACATGTCGTTTTCATAGTACGGCAGTCATTGGTCGGTGTAGTTATTAAATAACTTGGCGAACAGTTTGCAGTGAGTTGTGTCTCAACTACATATTTATCTACTGCAATATATACAACATGCCGCTCTTCCATCGTTAAGTACGTGCTTCGAACGATTGATAAACATTAGGAAGAGTTTGGATTGCTGATGTAGACGAGGCTTATTTTATTAGATCAACACCCACGGTTTCTAAAATACGCATGCCTTGTACGCCAGACAATTTATTATACCAAGTACAGATCAACGGTCCTGTTACTGTTGGTGTTTATCAATTACAATAACTTAAATTGTTTTATACCTACGATATTTATTTTTGTGTTACCCACACATTAGGAATTCTAAACATTTTTGAATATCATATCAAAAATTGACCGCTCCAGCGGGATTCGAACCCGCGTCTCCGACTGACCGTGTCGGCGCTCTAGCCAATTAAGCTATGGAACGAAGATATGAAATGAAATATGAAAGAAAGTTAATGACGATGGTGGACGGCGCTTTAATGTCGATACAAAACTACTTAAAAACAAATAGACAGGTCTTAAACGCCTATAAAAAGAAATTGATGTGTCTTAATTACGTAATGGTTCGGATCCTGAATACAATTTGAAAATTTATTTATTTATTTATTTATTTATGCATAAAAAAACTTAAAACTAATATTACAGTGAACCCAATGCGTTAGTTAAGTTCTACTATCTACAGATTTTTGTATACAAATAACATTAAATTTATTTATTTATTTTTTATTTATTTATACTTAATTGTACACCACAACTACATTTTAAACAATAAACACATTTAAAAAAAACATTTACAGACTGTGAAGTACAATGGGCGGACTTATGGCTATTTAGCCATTTCTTCCAGACAACCCAAATTTAACAAATATTTAAACAATTTAATAAAATCAATTTAAAATAATAATAATAATTTTAAGTCTAACTATTCACTCTTAATTTTTTTTATAAAATTCATAAAAACAAACATTCAATAATAATAACACAAATCAGTAAATTTATATTAATGAAATTAAAATCAATTTCAATCTGTAATATTAAATTTAACAATATTAAACAATTCAATAAAATCAATTTTGAAAAAAATAATAATTACACGTCTAATTAATCAAATAATCAAATTAAAAAAAAACATAAAATTCATAAAAACAAACATTCAATAATAATAACACAAATTGGTACATTTATATTAATACAATTTAAATTCAATTTCAATATGTCAGATTGAATAAATAATGTCATACTAAAAAATTAAGCATACAATTTATAAAAAATTTTAGTGAACTCGTCCAGTGTACAACTAAACAGATCGACATAGCATGCCGCCGCCTTGAGCACTCGCAACGACCGAGCGAGCGTATTGTCTCGCAGCGGGCCGGTGCGCGCGGGCGGCTGCAAAATAATATAAGTTAATAACACATATCTTTTGGGTATTAACTTCGATTCCCCGTCAAATGAACAAACGTTACAGCTATTTAACAGAAGAGTAATATATATATGCAATATTATTTACTACGAAACCATAGCACGAATAACAAAACTTAATCAGCCTCATACTCGTATATGACTTTCAACGTCAAATCGTTTTCAATTATAAAGTAACATGCCAAAAAGATTATGTAAATGAAACAAAAATAAATAAAATGTATGTATGAAGCTCTTGGTTTGTATTGTAGCTATAGGAATTATATTTTTTCTTACTTCGTTCTCTTGTACTGTTTATATATGGTCGAGAAAGATATTATATAAGATCATAAATTCATTTTATTACAAGAATATTGAGATATCAAATGAAAACCCTGAATCACACTTACGAAGTTTTCAAACTCTCGTTCTATAAATAAGCCTGTTTGCGCAACACCCACTGGAGGACCGTCTCTACATAATAAGCCGGCCCAGCCGAGCCGGTGTAACACGGCTGCTCGTTCATTCGACTGCGTAATGACGTACTGCTGCAATGTAGTTAAACGTTTCAATGCACATCTTGAAACTTTAACACAAACGCCATTACTGTAGAGCATTCGCCCTTCACTTTTGCATTAAAAAAAAAACATAAATACGAAAAAAAAATAACTATATTTATAACTAGCTTTTACCCGCAGCTTCGCTCGCATTGATATTTTTTCTAATAAAAAGTATCCTATGTTACTTCTAATACCTCCAAAAATATGTGTACAAAGTTTCATGATGATCAGTTAAGTAGTTTTCATGTGGGGATATGTGGCGCGAACTTGGGGAGGCCTATGTCCAGCAGTGGACTGCGATAGGCTGAAGTGAAGTGAGTTAAGTAGTTTTCACGTGAAAGCGTAACAAACAAACTTACATTCACATTCATAATATTAGTAGAGACATACTATCAAACTATCAAGTACAGCCTTTTGTACACATTTATTTTTTTGTTTTTAATTTCTCTTACATATTTTATGATATGTATTGTTTCTGGTTGCACAATAAAGTATATTTGTATTTATACTCTGTTTTGGAACGAAGTTCCTTACGGCAGGCTTGACATTTGGCTGGGCGACCGAACTGAAAAAAAATGTGATACTAAAACCCCGAGAAAAATATATAACGGAAGTGACGTAATATCAGTCATACGACTGTATAATATGACGTTTGTAAAACTAAAATATTACTAGTAAACTTTTTATTTTTATTTTTTATGTAATTTTATAATGTCGACAAAAATAAATAAAGACATATGTTTTTTTATTTCACTTTATAGTTTGAATAATAATAATTATTATTATTTTGTTTGATTTATTTATTTATAGAATCCATTTCAACTTTTTTTCTAAAAATCTACCACTGCTGTTGATAACTGAATATAATAATTAAGTTTACATTAGTTTTTGTGGTAATAAAACACAAATATGCCAATGACATTACTCTGGCTTTTGTTTAGGCAGCAACTTAATTTGTCTATTATCGTTAATTAAATATTTTTATAATTAATTAGCTTCAATATGTACTAAAGTTTCTATACAGATAGTAATAGTAAAAAGAGTTAAACATTTGCTTGATTGTTATATTTTTGTAATTTTTGTTTAAAACTTCAAAAGAGAAGGTCAAATACTCTACAGTGGCGGATGTGTCAAACGCTTAATTCGTTTATTGCTACGTTCGACCACTGCAACCAGAAACAGTGAGGTGCCGTCACCTGATTGAACAGCCCACCCGCCAGCTCGGCCACTTAAATTGCTTTCAAAATAAGCTCCTAGCTTATTGTGTAGAGACGGACCTCCCCACGAAGCGTCCGTAGCGGATGTATTTATAGAGCGTGAGCTTGAAAACTTCGTAAGCGCGATTCAGACTCCTTCTTTCGTTGTATCTAAAATTGATCGTAAATAAACAATAATAATGTAGGACAAATTACGAAGAAAAATATTACTAATTGAGATATAGTTTAAGCTAACTGTTATCGAATTATATTAATGACTTTATGTCGAAATTCATACATTCATAAGATAATTAAACTTTTAAAAATGGTATCGGTTTCATAATTACATTTCTTAACCAAATAAGTAAATAAAGTAATAATTATTGTATTGTGAATAATATAATATACGTGTTAAAATAAACAGAGAGAAAAATATTATATAAAAAAATTATGTGGTGTCATGGGACACCAGGTAGGAACGAAGTTGCTTCGAATAGTATAGAAGCAACACAATTTGAAAAAAAAAATGTTGACTTATATACCTATATCTATAATGTAAAAATGAGTCGCTGAATGTGTTGCTAAGCGCAAAACTAGAGAACGGTTGGACCGATTTCGCTAATTCTTTTTTTAAAATATTCCTTGAAGTATGAGGATGGTTCTTACGGAGAGAAAAATTCTAAAAAAAAAAATAATAAAATTAAAGAATCGACTGTTAGGCGATACGAAGTTCGCCGGGTCAGCTAGTAAATAATAAAATCTAACACTGAGTATTTACTTGAATTTTTTTTGTCTACTTACATACGTTGTGTTGCTTGGTTTTTTTTTTCGTTTTCAAGCAAAGCAAAATTATTTAAGTATCATTTATTTTAATTATCGTATCATATATTTTATTATTAAAAAAAACACGACATGTCAATTCAAAAAGGATCATCAAAGTCCAACGTGTAAAAAGTTATGACGTAACATACAGAAAAAAACGAGTGTGATTTCGACCACACAACAATACAACAATAGGCCTGCACTGTGTCTAAGATATACGAGACGTGACTATGAGAGAAAGAGAGAAAAAATGTGTCTCGAAACTCTGCAATATTTTTTTATTTTACTGTTACTATATTACGTCCGTATTTTGTGTAAAATGGTGAACAAATAATTAAAAAAATTAATTAATTAATTATTAATTATTTTTAATTCTTTGCACACTATAGAGACTTTTTTAATAAATTTACAAATGCAGCTTTACCCAAAATTAATTAATAATGCCTCTTCCTATACAAATATCCACGCGACGCTACCTGCTCTGATAAAAAAGGGTGGCTCCGTCTGTTCGACCGTATGCAGCTGCACAGGTATAATGACTTAAGCGGTGCATAGCTGGAGTGCAATTCTAACGCAGTGGTCGATGACGAATATTTTATCTATTATTTACAGAATCCATTTCAACTTTTTTTCTAAAAATCTACCACTGCTGTTGATAACTAAATATAATATTTAAGTTTACGTTAGTTTTTGAAAGTGGTAAAAAAACACAAATATGACAATGACATTACTCTGGCTTTTGTTTAGACAGCAATAATAATTTTTATAATTAATTAGCTTCAATATGTACTAAAGTTTCTATACAGATAGTAATAGTAAAAAGAGTTAAACATTTGCTTGATTGTTATATTTTTGTAATTTTTGTTTAAAACTTCAAAAGAGAAGGTCAAATACTCTACAGTGGCGGATGTGTCAAACGCTTAATTCGTTTATTGCTACGTTCGACCACTGCAACCAGAAACAGTGAGGTGCTGTCACCTGATTGAGCAGCCACCCGCCAGCTCGGCCACTTAAATTGCTTTCAAAATAAGCTCCTAGCTTATTGTGTAGAGACGGACCTCCCCACGAAGCGTCCGTAGTGGATGTATTTATAGAGCGTGAGCTTGAAAACTTCGTAAGCGCGATTCAGACTTTCCTTCTTTCGTTGTATCTAAAATTGATCGTAAATAAACAATAATAATGTAGGACAAATTACGAAGAAAAATATTACTAATTGAGATATAGTTTAAGCTAACTGTTATCGAATTATATTAATGAGTTTATGTAAAAATTCATACATTCATAAGATAATTAAACTTTTAAAAATGGTATCGGTTTCATAATTACATTTTTTAACCAAATAAGTAAATAAAGTAATAATTATTGTATTGTGAATAATATAATATACGTGTTAAAATAAACAGAGAGAAAGATATTATATTAAAAAAAATATGTGGTGTCATGGGACACCAGGTAGGAACGAAGTTGCTTCGGATACTATAGAAGCAACACAATTAAAAAAAATTTTGAATATTATATGTATTTTCTAGTTCTTGATTTTTTTTTTAAATTTTGTTGATTGGTTTTTAAATAAGAATATAAAAGTATTAAGGAAATTTACTATTTTAGAATATAACAAATACCGTAAAATAAAATAAAATAATAATAATTCAAACTATTGAGGACGCTATCACATTTTTCACTCGCTCAAGTTTAGGTATTTAAATCGCAACACAACATTACGCGTACGCACACATTGATACCGCTATCTGCTCGATTTTGTACCGACGTAACTAATCTTGGTACTTGAAAGTATTAATTTTTAATTTTACTGGTATTGATTTGTAAATTTAGTTGTAAGTTTAAAGTCGAACTTGGTAACTGTTACTAAGTACCTACTATTCACGGAACCTCTCCCCTACTCTGTTTATGACGATGTCTTAAGGCGTCAGGGTATCTACTACTCGTTCGTCGTACTATATAATAAAATATAATAGATAATAATACGCTTATTTTTATAATTCAAAATCACATACAATTTTATGTTATATTATTATAGTTTTAACATTATAATAATATAAACATAACATATTTTACGTCAACAATCTATACAAATAAATAAAATTGGAGTGTCCTTTAGTTATATTAAAATACTGCTTTTTACTAAATGCATACGGATGTATACACGGTCCATATACCAAAATAACATTTTTCCAATTTTTGTCTGTCTGTCTGTCGGTATGTTCCGGCTAATCTCTGAAACGGGTGGACCGATTTTGACGGTACTTTCACTGGGATATATCTTATGCAATAAGGAGTAACATAGGCTGCTTCTATTTTAGAAATTTATTTATTTTATAACTCTGCAAACGGAACAATGATGATGATGATGAATGTAAATTTAAAATAAAATAATTTTTAACTAAAAAAAAACCGACTTCAAACAGGAAACTTCTTCAATATTATAAAATATTTATTTAATCATTTCTGATTAACTAAATCAAAATACGAATTACTTTGTACTAAGTAAGTTTATTTTTCACTTTTTAGTTTCCTGTTAGAAGTCGGTTTTTTTTTGTTAAAAATTATTTTATTTTACAATTTTTGGTGATGGGTAGACCTAACAAGGATGCTTTTTCTCTTGTGTCGGGGGTCCGGAAACATACACATAACACAAGCACAAACACCCAGATCATGACAAACATCTTATATGGCCAATACAAATGTCTGTCCTGCGCGGAGATTGAACCCACTAACGCCAGCGCAGCAGTTAGTGCTGTGACCGCTGCGCTAACGCGTCGACATACTATGAGTAAAGTTCGCTATCAGGTGTACGTAATAACAACCGGGGCTGACAGCCTAGCGTGTTCTCCGAGGCTAGGTTGGGAGAACCACGAGGATTAACAACTAGACTGAAAATAAATATTTGTATAAACATAAATATCCACTCCAAGCGGGAATTGAACCCGCGACCGTCAGTGTTTAGGCGCCGCCGACGCGGCACATGCACCATTATATCAAAGCGGTCGTCAAACAGCAAAAGGTAACTGCTGTAAATTGTTGAGAAATTCCCTCGAGTGTTTATGGGCTCCATCATCAAACCTGGTCCTGTGACACAGATGACCACACAGCAGGTAATTCCTCGAATATCTTTCGTCTCCATCATCAGACTGTAATGGCACTTGTAACTCATATAGGTGCAAAGTTCTCATCGATAGAAACGAATTAAGTTCAAACAGCAGGTAATTGCTATAAATCGTTAAAGAGTTCCCTCGACTATCTTTTGTCTCCATCATCAGACTGTAATGGCACTTATAACTAATACAGGTGCAAAGTTTTCATCAATAGAAACGAATTAAGATCAAAAAGCAGGTAATTGCTATAAATTGTTGAAGAGTTCCCTCGACTATCTTTCTTCTCCATCATCAATCACATCGACTCCAGACCTTTATTAAATAGTAGTGCTTTATAGTACTTAATGAAAACATGATTAAATTTACTAGTCACCCGTACGATTTTTGAAAGTTTCCCTCGATTTCTCTGGGATCCCATCATCAGATCCTAGTTTCCTTATCATAGTACCAAACTAGGGATATCTCCTTTCCAACAAAAAAAGAATTATCAAAATCGGTTCATAAACGAAAAAGTTATCTCCGAACATACATTAAAATATATATATATATATATATATATATATATATATACACGGTCGAATTGAGTAACCTCCTCCTTTTTTTGAAGTCGGTTGAAAAGAAGACAAATTGCAAAGATTACTTATTATTATTGATTATTATATATAAACCAGATGCATAGCAAAGACAATCGATTGTGAAGTATCAATTTCGTCCAAGCACAGTACACACAAAAAACTCATTTTTTACGTAATTATTACTTGCGCTGAAGCGATACAGCCGTGCTTCCATGAGCGCGTTTCGGCGCGGAATGACGAACGACGATGGTTCACTTGTAAAAAATGTATGAAGAAATTTGAGAGCGTTTCTTATTTTTCCCATAAATGGAAATATTATTTATTTTTATATAAAATATCTAGCGCTACGCATAGAGGACTAAATAAGCAACAATTTCTTACTGTATTTATTTTTCTTAGTGCAGTGTATTTAGGCTATAATGGTTCCAATTCAGACCCGTCTTTTTTTAATTTTTTGCGATTTCTGTGATGGTTAAACTGTATTTGTGTGAAAAGTTTGTATGGGGCTATAGAATTTTTATGGTCTCACTTGGAGATGAATATATTATCTTTCATTTGAATTCAAGATATCCTCTCAGGGTGACTCCTAATTAATTAAAATGGTACGTGAAAAACACTGATATTTGTAGAAAAATGTGATAGCGTCCTTAAGTGAAATAAAAAACATATGTCTTTATTTATTTTTGTCGACAGTATAAAATTACATAAATAATTTAAAAAAAGTTTACTACTAATATTTATGTAACTCAAAAAGTATTTGTTAGATCTCAAATAAATTTAAATGGGACTAAATGACACACACCTTGTTGATTAAAAAAATGTTGTCGAAATCTTTCCACCCAGTCAAAAGTTCTGAAGTAACATAGATAAAAAAAACACATATCGCTTTTCATTATTTTTTAACCGACTTCCAAAAAAGGAGGAGGTTCTCAATTCGACTGTATTTTTTTTTTTTTTTTATGTATGTTACATCAGAACTTTTGACCGGGTAGACCGATTTCGACAAATTTTGTTTTAATCGAAAGGTGGTGTGTGCCAATTGGTCCCATTTAAATTTATTTGAGATCTAACAACTACTTTTCGAGTTATATCTAATAATGCGTTTTTACTTGACGCTTTTTTCGTCGACCTACGTTGTATTATACCGCATAACTTTCTACTGGATGTACCGATTTTGATAATTCTTTTTTTGTTGGAAAGGGGATATCTTTAATTTGGTACCATGATAAGGAAACCAGGATCTGATGATGGGATCCCAGAGAAATTGAGGGGAATTCTCGAAAATCCGCAATAACTTTTTACTGGGTGTACCGATTTTGATAATTTTTAATTCAATCGAAAGCTGATGTTTATCATGTGGTCACATATACATTTTATTGAGATCTGATAACTACTTTTTGAGTAATCTTTGATAACGCGTAGTTGCTTGACTATTTTTTCGTCGATCTACGTTGAAGTATTAATAATAATTAATTAAAATTTAATCTTTTTTTTATTATTACTTGTCGATGTAATTGAAGTCGGTTTTTTTTTCGTTTGCAAGCAAACACAATTATTATATAAATATATATATATTATGTAGTATTTGTTTATGTAGTGTATATGTATATATTTGTTTGTATATATGTATGTTTATGTATATTGTGTGTATAGTTTTTTTTTTTATTTTTTATTTTTTTTTTTATATAATTTGTTTAATGGAACATTTTAACATATTTACAATTCACAACTTAAGAACTAAATATTTACAGATAGTTTTGGTATAAATCATGTCCGCGTGGAATTGTGCCAAGAATGCTGGCAGCATTTCCCCGTTGAATCGTTATGCCGATTCTCTGGGCAAAAAATGCACCAGCCCTCTTGTCACCAGTGGAGGCAATAAGGCGAGGTGTTATCTCATTTAAAAATTTTTTAGCACTGCTACTCCAAGGTCCAAGTGTTTCGACTGCAAACGGCACAAAGATGTAATTTGGAATTAGTGACGAATATTTGTGCCGTTTAGTCGATTCAGCTTTTTCCGCTGCGGCTCCCACTTTTAAGGCTGTTTCCCTGACATGAGACGGAGCAAGTGTGTCAACGCAGGTTGCATCCCACAAAAGCGCCCGTCCCCTTTCCCAGGGAACCAACGTCAATCCATCAGGTCTCTTGCCATCATTGCGACTAATTCCAGTTGGCTCGATAAGAGCAGGAACGTCGATGGTGGCAAGAGCCCTTTTTATGGTATCGTTTAGGGAACCGTGGCGGGAAAACCTACCTGAACTCTTGTTACAGGAAAGGCCGTGTAGTCCGAAAGAATCGACCTCTTTCCCGCACGGACATCTGTGTTCAAAGCACAGTGGAGCTCCCAACCGGAGACCGAGAGCAATTCTAAAACTTTCATTGTCTAAAAGTGTCCCAAGATTTTTTGACGGCATTGCGTGTAACCAGTGACCTGACTCTTTATTTGACACAGCTAGAAGCCTGGCACGGTTTTTGTCACTTGTAAGATTTTGCGTCAAACTTATATGAGTATTGTGAACTATTGGTATATCCCAAAGTTTTTGTTTTGTAACGTCCTTCGGGATATCGCCATTAGGACACATTAACTTCCAGTTTTCTATTGCATCTGTAGCATCTGTAATTTGGACTGAATTAGATTTTAAGATGTCAGAACATAAACCCTTGATACTATGCACAGAAGCAAGAAACGCAGGAAGAGCGACACTAGAAATTTTTCTCACGCCGATGCCACCATCTCTAATTGGTAAAGTAGCTTGGGTCCATGAATTTTCATCAAAAGATAAATTTAGAATTTTTTCTAATGAATTTTTTAAAGTGGCATCAAGTTTTTCGGTCATTCCAGGAAATTTCCAAATTGGGCTTGCGCGTAAAATATACATTAATTTTGGGACAAATAGACAATATTTTAATATAGTGTAGGCAATATGAGAATTTAGAGTGCCCAATTTGTCAGTGTTTTCAACAAATTTTTTTATTTTTTTTTTTTATTTTTTTTTTTTTTTTTTTTGTGTGTATATTTATGTGTATATGTATATTTACTTCTGTTAATATCATACTGCTTGTTATCTATACGCCAATTCTTTATCAACTGTTTGTACACTTCCCTCCCGCTTCTCTTTTTCTTCGCTATGTTCTATGCCCAAAGGTTGTCTGGAAGAAATCGCTCTTAGCGATAAGACCGCCTTTGTACATCTTTCTTTTCATGTATCACTTTTTACCCGACTGCCAAGGAAGGGTTATGCTTTTCGCGCGTATCTTGTATGTATGTATGTAATATTCTTTACTACCTCATATTTCAAGAACCACTGAACGGATTTACATAATTGAGGTATCGTTAGGTTCGTCTTAGCTGCCCAAGTGTTCTTAGATAGGTGACAATAAAAAAAAATCAAACATGGCGGCTGCGCGAAGCCATTGTATTTAATGAAAAAAAAAATTTTTTTCTCGAATACTACAATATGGGTATCAAATTGAAGGGCACAATACAAGGATTTTAAAAAGGTATATCATGATTATTATTACCGTAATACTAATACAGAAATACAATATTAAAGTTTAAAAAATGTGGACTTTGCTTTTTCCCACGCCTATCCCATGCCAAACTCGCCTCCTAGGCGACGATCAACTTCGGGGTGTAGCCTTTCTAATAAAATACAATGGTTAAAAAAAACATACAATTAAAATTACAAATAAAAATTAATAAATGTCACACCAATTTACAATTACATTAATAAAATCAATAACAAATACATAATACCAAATACAAACAAATAATTTTAATAGTAATTTCATTATATTAAAACTTATAGTTGTTGACTTAAGCAGTCACCTATTTGCTAAAGGTCAGGCTTACGTTGCTTTGAGCAGAGTGAGATCTTTCTCCGGGCTTGCTATCAGTTCTCTTGACCTTAAAAATTACTTAATCAACCACATGATGTAAACTGTTTTAATGAATTGAACCGATTACGTGATTTGTCTGACTAAAAAGACATAAATAAAATAATAATTAAAAATAAACAAAAAACCCGCCTGCGTGAAGAACAACTAATAGAAAATCAACTGAAAAAGCTGGAACAAGATAAAAATGCAATATGCACACAAAGTCAGCGAAATAAATAGAAACAATATCAAACATTTTGTGCTGTACATTTAAAATATATTAATACGGTAGTCCTTCGAAACTTTATGCAACGTCGTAGATAATATGCAGTCGGAGGCATGAAATTGAAGGATAAGTCAAATCATTCTCTCTTTGCGCAGAGAAATCAGCTTTTTCTCTACAAATTGATTAATGGTTTGGTAGACTCTCAGTACCTACTTAGTAGGGTATCGTTTAGGTGCCCCAGTTATTGCACAAGATCCCGAGCAACTTTCTCCCCCTCTGTCACTCGGACAAGGTATTGTGGCAACTCATTTCTCGCAAGGTCATGTAAAGTTTATGACGACCGGTATAATGACATCGACTTGTTCAGCAGTGGGTTCAATGAGTACAAAGTCTTTTTGAAAGGGAAAAAGAAAACGAATCGAAATATGAATTAGTGCTTAAAACAGTGTAGTGTTCGATTTGTATAATGTATATTTGTCTTTGTTTTTAATGTTATATATACGTCCTAGGTACAACTATATTTATTCCATTGTGTAGTATGTATAATTATATTTATTGTATTGTCTAATTTATTTGTTCATAGTTTTAAGTGGAGACTTTGTTGACTTGATTTTTTTTTTTTTATGTCTCATGAATGAATTTATTTTCTTTGTGCTGTTTGTTTCCCAATAAAGAAAAAAAAAATTTCAATCAACCATGATTTCTTAATAGAAACAAATAAATGAATATCTTATAACAAACACACACGGTCGTCTGTTCCTATAGTAAGCAAGTTAATGCTTGTGTTACAGGTAACAGCCGACTTTTATAATAATTTTTTTTTTGATAATTATACACAGAAATAATACATATATAAACACAAATATTATACCCAGACTCAGGCGGGAACCCGCAAACCGCGGCACAGAAAGCAGGGCTACTGAAAAAAAAAAATGTTGCCTTATATATATTTTCTAGTTCTTGATTTTTTTTTAATTTTGTTGATTGGTTTTTAATTAAGTACATAAAAGTATATATGAAATTTAGTATTTTAGAAATTAAGAAATACCGTAAAATAAATAAATCAAACAAAATAATAATAATTATTATTTATAAGAAAATATATATAAGTCAACATTTTTTTTTCAAATTGTGTTGCTTCTATACTATCCGAAGCAACTTTGTTCCTACCTGGTGTCCCATGACACCACATAATTTTTTTATATAATATTTTTCTCTCTGTTTATTTTAACACGTATATTATATCTCCATCTTACCTAAAAGAGCGGTTTAAATATCTAACTGATTTACATGAACGTAGTTTACGGTCGAACAACAATCTACTTCTTGAAATTCCTTCTCATTCCTTTACTTTCTACACCAAATCCTTCACCGTACAGGCTGCTCGACTTTGGAATTCTTTGCCCTTGTGGATTAGACGTTCTCAATCCCTTCCTATTTTTAAGAAATCCGTTAAACTACACTTTCTTAAAATGGGTGGGAATTAATCCTTTGCTTTAGGTTTCCAGTCTTATGATTGTCTTCTTCTGTCACTATTAATCTTGTTTAAAAACTTCTTAGTTATCTAGTATGAACTTTGTGTGTATGTGTATGTATGTATGTGTGTCTGTGTGTATGTGTGTGTTTGTATGTAACACACACATCGAACTACTTTGATTTCAGATGTTTTAATGACCTTTTTGTCTTCACCCGTGTAAATTGTAAAATTCATTTGATTAAGAAGAGCCATAAATAATATTTTGTTATTTAAAAGATTTCATTTGATAAGAACAATCATAAATGTCACTTTAACACAATCCGTTTACATGCATTGGTTCTGACTTTTTTCTTGCAGCTTTGATCGCCCCATAAATCCTTCGAGGATAAAAATAGGTCTATTTCTTAGTTCTCTTTTGAAACTCCTCATTGTGTATATACCCCTTAAGAAGAAATTTGTGTGTGGTGGAGTTATTGTTTGGAAGGTTCTGCACAGCATAGAGGTAAATAGCAATCATGAACTTATTTATCTGTGTAAGAAACACCACCTATTGCTCTTTGCCTTTCAGAAATCTTCTTTAAGTACTCGTCAACACAGATGGCAATCTCATTCACACCGCTATGAATTCGATTTGAAATCATAAATTGTCAGGTTTAATACGTTTAATTTTTTAGTTTAGGTTTATAGTAGAAAACGGAAATTGCTTCTTGGGACACTGAGTGCATGTAAATCAAATACATCTACAAAAATATACTTATCTTTCTTCTTCTCAGTTCGCGACATCTTCTTTTCTCCTAGGTTAGTTACATATTGCTCTTTTTGACTATCCCTGCCTTCATCATCACTAATTTTATAGACTTCGGAAAGTTCGCGTGCATCTTTTTTGAGAGTAACAAAAGAAATATTAAAATTTTGAGTAAATAAGCGATAGAATATTATGTAATTTGCGTATAAAACGTTCTGGGCCTTGCAATATTCAACGTAGTCTCGGTACATATCGGAAATGGGTTTACTTCCATCAATGTAAATGTCTCTAGGAATTCACTCTGGATATAATGGGACTCTATTTTTGATATAACTTCGATGAAAGCTTTGACACTAATTTTTATTATTTCGTTAACCTAGTCATGATTATTGTGACATCCAAGATTGTATTTAATCAAAAAAATATTTGTGTTTTTATTTTCTTTAGTGCGGTTTTTATGGGTCTATTGTTAACATTTAGAGTATTTTAAAAAAGATTTTACAATTTTTATCTTAACCTCAGATAATGTAAAAAAGAAAGCATTGTTGTTATCTCGCTTTAGTGCTCAGTTCGTTCCATCTATGTTGTTTATTTACAGTTTGTAAATACATGTTTTTAGAAGTGACTAGGTTTCCACTGAGAAAAACTTCATCCTTGTGTCTTTTTGCTGTTTCATCATCATTCACAGTTTGTAACGAACTGTTAGAAGAGACCAGGAAACTGCTGCCGAGCCAATAGTCGGCTATATTGCGTTGCACTAATTGTAATATACATTTAGGCCTAGTCCCCATCTGCAAAAATAACTGGAGTTTAGTATTACTGTTTAGTGCATATAACGTGATAAACAGATATACCATTCAATTTCATTAGCATAAATTCTGCAATAACAGAACGTCAACAAATGACCTACAACATTTTTCCGATATAAGAAAAATATTCAGCATCTACAACGCTACTATTTAACATGTCCCGGTGGTGCTTTGAGTTTCTTACAAGAATAACGTGACATTAAAAAAATGTCTCGTTAACTATGATTTTTGTTTTACAAGAGCATTGTGACAAGTACGACGTGCCACATTGTCGAAAAAAATAAAAACAGTATAAAATACTTACCTTTATCAGCAATACCGCGGTATCCTCGAATATCACGTTTTTTGTTTAAAAACGAAGAACACCTCACATCAAAGTGCAGGTGGCAACTGAACTGTCACGGTGTCGAAGCAAACTAGATCGCCAAACGAGACAGTGCTATAAAGTTACATTTTGTCTTTTTCTCTCACAGTATTGTTGTTTTTGGAGTAACAAATACCATATTTTAGGAGATAAAAGAACAGAGATGTCACACTATCGTCGCAAACGGGCGATATAGTAACAGTAAAATAAACAAATATTGCAGAGTTTCGAGACACATTTTTTCTCTCTTTCTCTCATAGTCACGTCTCGTATATCTTAGACACAGTGCAGGCCTATTGTTGTATTGTTGTGTGGTCGAAATCACACTCGTTTTTTTCTGTATGTTACGTCATAACTTTTTACACGTTGGACTTTGATGATCCTTTTTTAATTGTCATGTCGTGTTTTTTTAATAATAAAATATATGATACGATAATTAAAATAAATGATACTTAAATAATTTTGCTTTGCTTGAAAACGAAAAAAAACCAAGCAATACAACGTATGTAAGTAGACAAAAAAAAAATCAAGTAAATACACAGTGTTAGATTTTATTATTTATTATTGAGATTTTTAACTAGCCCGTTGGCGCGGTTTGTTTGTTGCTTTCTGTGCCGCGGGTTGCGGGTTCGATTTCCGCCTGACTCTGGGTGTAATATTTGTGTTTATATATTTATGTATGTATCATTTCTATGTATATATAGTCTTTATTGCACTTAAAATTTTTGTAGAGTTATTTATATACAAATTTAGTTAGCAACGGTGTTGTGTGTAACATGTATATTTATCAAAAAAATAAATGATTATAACAGTTAGCTGTTACCCGTAACACAAGCATTAAGTTGCTTACTTTAGGAACAGACGACCGTGTGTGTATGTTATAAGATATTTATTTATATTAATAGATCTTTGCTGATTGAAATTTAAATCGGTAAGCCCAGTAAAAAGCTATGAGGTAACACATATAAAAATATATACGTAAGCAAAGTAAGTCATTTAGTTTTCCAATCCTTATCCATGATTCATATCATTGAGCAACTGTAGAGAACTTGTCCATCTCTTTTATTTTCTGAAAAAATAATGAAAAGCGATATGTGTTTTTTTTATCTATGTTACTTCAGAACTTTTGACTGGGTGGAAAGATTTCGACAACATTTTTTTAATCAACAAGGTGTGTGTCATTTAGTCCCATTTAAATTTATTTGAGATCTAACAAATACTTTTTGAGTTACATAAATATTAGTAGTAAACTTTTTTTAAATTATTTATGTAATTTTATACTGTCGACAAAAATAAATAAAGACATATGTTTTTTATTTCACTTAATAGTTTGAATTATTATTATTTTATTTTATTTTACGGTATTTGTTATTTTCTAAAATAGTAAATTTCCTTAATACTTTTATATTCTTATTTAAAAACCAATCAACAAAATTTAAAAAAAAAATCAAGAACTAGAAAATACATATAATATTCAAAATTTTTTTTAATTGTGTTGCTTCTATAGTATCCGAAGCAACTTCGTTCCTACCTGGTGTCCCATGACACCACATATTTTTTTTAATATAATATCTTTCTCTCTGTTTATTTTAACACGTATATTATATTATTCACAATACAATAATTATTACTTTATTTACTTATTTGGTTAAAAAATGTAATTATGAAACCGATACCATTTTTAAAAGTTTAATTATCTTATGAATGTATGAATTTTTACATAAACTCATTAATATAATTCGATAACAGTTAGCTTAAACTATATCTCAATTAGTAATATTTTTCTTCGTAATTTGTCCTACATTATTATTGTTTATTTACGATCAATTTTAGATACAACGAAAGAAGGAAAGTCTGAATCGCGCTTACGAAGTTTTCAAGCTCACGCTCTATAAATACATCCGCTACGGACGCTTCGTGGGGAGGTCCGTCTCTACACAATAAGCTAGGAGCTTATTTTGAAAGCAATTTAAGTGGCCGAGCTGGCGGGTGGCTGCTCAATCAGGTGACAGCACCTCACTGTTTCTGGTTGCAGTGGTCGAACGTAGCAATAAACGAATTTAAGCGTTTGACACATCCGCCACTGTAGAGTATTTGACCTTCTCTTTTGAAGTTTTAAACAAAAATTACAAAAATATAACAATCAAGCAAATGTTTAACTCTTTTTACTATTACTAATAAAATTCTGCATCATGATGTACATTGTAGCAGCTTGGCTGAGCGTATATCTCTTTCAGTCCCACGTAGGTACCCAAGAAATAAAATCCATAACATCTTTTATATTCCAAAATCAAAAACTCATATGGGAAATCAGGCGCCCGTGGTTAAACTGTGTTTGAATTATAACAAAATTGCAAAAGATTTACCAGGCATTGACATATTTGGTGATCATTATAATGCATTTAAAAAGAAACTTATTGCTCATTTTCACAAATAACATAGTTTTTTTTTTTCTTTTTTAATATTCTCTTTTGTAAACTTTTTTTATATTCTACTTGTAATCCTTTTTTTAAGTAATTAATAGTTTTATTTTGTGTTATGCAAGCTGAAAAAAAATTGAATGTTATGCATGCTAGTTATTGATATATGTATTAAGGACCTTACTGTATACCTAATGTGCTTATTATAACAATGTAAAAATATGTATATTGTTAGTATGCTTAAATAAATAAATAAATAAATAAATAAATTACTATCTGTATAGAAACTTTAGTACATATTGAAGCTAATTAATTATAAAAATTATTATTGCTGTCTAAACAAAAGCCAGAGTAATGTCATTGTCATATTTGTGTTTTTTTACCACTTTCAAAAACTAATGTAAACTTAAATATTATATTTAGTTATCAACAGCAGTGGTAGATTTTTAGAAAAAAAGTTGAAATGGATTCTATAAATAATAGATAAAATATTCGTCATCGACCACTGCGTTAGAATTGCACCCCAGCTATGCACCGCTAAGTCATTATACCTTTGCAGCTACGTACGGTCGAACAGACGGAGCCACCCTTTTTTATCATAGTAGGTATCTTCACGTAGATATTTGAAGGAAGAGGAATTATTAATTAATTTTGGGTAAAGCTGCATTTGTAAATTTATTAAAAAAGTCTCTATAGTGATCAAAGAATTAAATTAGGATTAATTTATCTATTGGTTTACCTTTTTACACGAAATACGAACATAATATAGTAACAGCAAAATAATCAGGAATTGCAGAGTTTCGAAACACATTTTTTCTCTCTTTCCCTCATAGCCAGTTAAGTCTCGTATATCTTAGGTCGCACACAGTGCAGGCCTATTGTTCGGGCCTATTGCTAAAGAAGATTTTAGTTGTGTGGTCGAAATCACACTCGTTTTTTTATGTATGATACGTCAGAACTTTTTACTTTGATGATTTATTTTGATGATCTTTTTGTAATTGTCTTGTCGTGGTTTTTTAATAATAAAATGTATGATACAATAATTAAAATAAATGACTTAAATCATTTTGTATTGCTTGAAAACGAAAAAAAAAACCAAGTAATACAACGTATGTAAGTAGACAAAAAATAATTCAAGTAAATACACAGTGTTAGATTTTATTTTATTATTGAGATTTTCGACTAGCCCGTTGGCGCGGTTTGTAGTGGCCCTGCTTTCTGTGCCGCGGGTTGCGAGTTCGATCCCCGCCTGAATCTGGGTGTAATATTTGTGTTTATATATTTATTGTGTTTGTATATTTATCAAAAAAAAAAAAAATTATAACAGTCAGCTGTTACCTGTAACACAAGCATTAAGTTGCTTACCATAGGAACAGACGACCGTGTGTGTATGTTATAAGATATTTATTTATATTAAGAAATCTTGGTTGATTGAAATGTAAATCGGTAAGCCCAGTAAAAAGCTATGAGGTAACACATATAAAAATATATACGTAAGTAAAGTAAGTCATTTAGTTTTCCAATCCTTATCGATGATTCATATCATTGAGCAACTGTAGAGAACTTGTCCATCTCACACACTTAACTCACACGTAACTGCGTAACTAACGTCACATTTAACTGCGTTTATTGCAACTGACGGCTAACTCAAGTACCGATTAAAACACCAGAACTATTCGATTTGAACATGATTAACCTAAGTCACCGTGATAAGTCATTGTTTCATAACGCAAACAGAATCTAGGAACAAATTACTGTTTGTTCCGTCAATTATTCTATAAACATTTCATACTCAACAAATATATAAAAAAATCGATCTAACTACAATTGTCTAATTATGTAAAAATAATAACAATTTACAATTTTATAGCATTTCTTATTTCATTTTTTTTCTGTTTACTTGATGTTGTTATTTATGAGAAAATTTGTAATTATTTTGATCTTATTTAAAAGAAATTTTCGATAAAAAGTACGTCAAAATATTCTTTAAGGCCGCTTTTATTAATAATGACTCTACATAACATTAAATTTACTTTTTCCTTATCAATAATTGTCAAACAATAGATGACCAAAAGAAGTTGCATTTTATAGTATGGAAAGAGCAGTTAGAAGTCTGAATCACGCTAGCGAAGTTTTCAACGTAGCGTGTTATAAATACACCCATTCGCGCAGCGTAATCGAGAAGGACCGTCTCTACATAAGAAGCCGGCCTGCAGTCGTGCCGGTCTAATACGACTGCTCACACGGGATGACTGTACGGGGTTCAATTCTGACTCACAGTAATTCAGAGCGGTATTTAAATAATTATTATCAGAGAGCCAACAAAGTAGGTTTTAAGCCGACACACCCTTACTGTAGAGAACTTGTCCATCTCTTTTATTTTCTGAAAAATAATGAAAAGCAATATTTTGTACAATTTCATTTTATTAGAATTCACATCAAAAGATGTTATTTATATATTTCATATTGCTATTCATAAAACATAGGTGCTGTATATTTATCTTAAGGGAAATAATATTTACTATACATTTTTTGGACCGTTCGTTTGTTGTAGTACATAAAACATTTTTCAATTTTCATTTCAAGTAAAAAAATAATTTAATTATCGAAATAAATAAGTTTTATAGTACTGTATGTTTAAATATACAGTTAGACATAATGGTCGTTTACAATTATGTTAGTTTTTGTATGAAATAGATATAAGCCCCAGGGGATGGCAAATAAGTCACATTGTAAAGGTTCACCACAGCCTGTGAACGTATGTAATAACAAGAGTGTCACAATCGAATGCGATTGCCAATGGGAAACAATATCCTCGCCATCGCCAAGAGATTTACACACCTTACTCATCACACGAACACAACACAATTTGAAAGCAGTATTATTCAGCTGTGATCTTCTGTAAGCTTGCAGTACTTTAGTCAGGTTGCTTCTGATTTTGAGTAAGATCCTGTCTTTCTATATGAAATAAGTTGGTAGACTTAGATGTCAAAGGTCAAAGCATTGAATAACGTTAATCTTATTACGAAATAGAGTAATATTTTTATATGTTTTCTATAACTACTCAGTTGTAAAGGTAAATACTACTTAAACTTTGCTTTTGAGGCTAATAATTCAAGAAATATAAGAAAAAATATTTATACGAAAATATAAGAGTCAAACCGTGGGTTGTGAGGTTATTTGATCAGAGATCTTCAAAAATATTAAACCAATTTCAATTGAAGTATTTATCGGAACGATAAACTAAATATATCTTTTTGGTATTTGGGCGTTGTTTTTTTTTGGAAATAGCAGTCAATCGAGAAAGGTCACCTGAGATCTGAGTGTAAAAGACGTCAAAATATAAATTAACAAATATACACTTTTCTTTTTACATCTAGCTCAGAGCTGTGCACGTGTTTCGTTTTCTTAACCGACTTCCAAAAAAGGAGGAGGTTCTCAATTCGACTGTGTTTTTTTATCTATGCTACTTCAGAACTTTTGACTGGGTGGACCGATTTTGACAACATTTTTTTTAATCGAAAGGTGCTGTGTGCCATTTGGTCCCATTTAAATTTATTTGAGATCTAACAACTGCTTTTTGAGTTACATCTAATAATTTTTTACTTGACTATTTTTTCGTTGACCTACGTTGTATTATACCGCATAACTTTTTTACCAGATATACCGATTTTAATGACTTTTAATTTAATCGAAAGCTTATGTTTATTATGTGGTCACATTTAAATTTTATCGAGATCTGATAACTACTTTTTGAGTAATCTTTGATAATGCGTATTTACTTGACTATTTTTTCGTCGACCTATGTTGTATTACTTGTCGATGTAATTGAAGTCGGTTTTTTTTTCGTTTGCGAGCAAATACAATTATTTTTATTCTCCTTTCACATTTACAAAATAATACATAGGTATATATATATATATATATATATATATATATTATTAGTAGAAAATGATACTAATATGAAACGTAAGTTATATTAGATTTATTTTTCTTAATAAAATTACATCAAAATTCATACGGCGTATGATAAGTACTTGAAATTGTAATTGTCTTACGGAATCGTTGAGCTGAAATGTGCAAACTTTTTACGTTTTAGCTAATAGTACCCGGGTGACCGAGCTAAGCTCGGTATTTTTAGTAAATCGTGTTTTTTGGAAATCATAAAGTATAAATACGAATAGTCAGTAATAAAAAATAAGAACAGTCTATTTAAATAAAAAATAACGAGTGCAATTAGAAAAAGAAAAAGAAAAAATAATTGATCAGGGACATGTGGATTTGAATCATGATCTTCTCGGTTGATCCCGAGCGGCCGATTTCCCACCGAGCTATTTCAACTACATTGACTTATGCGAAATTTACCTTCGTATTCTAACGATATTTTTTTCAATTCCTAAAAACAGGGATAAAACGACATTTCCTGAAAATGAATCCTAGCTACATAGATTTATCTCCCCCGAAACCCCCTAAATACTAAATTTTATGAAAATCGTTGGAGCCGTTTCCGAGATTCAGATTCTATATATATATATATATATATACAAGAATTGCTCGTTTAATAGTATAAGATACGCGCTGTATCACCCATGCCCGATTCGAGAGTAACAATACGATGTTAATAGGTCGGTCTTTACAAGCATTGCAATAAGCAGAGAGACCACATAATGTTACTTACCGGAAAGACTCAATTGAGATATTCAGGGCGAGATGATACTTTTGATTCGCTCATTCATCATATTAAACAAAATGATATATGTATCACTTAGACATTTTGTTAACTCTTAATGAAAAAAGCTTTGATGGCAAGAAGTATAATAAAGAATTATTTTTAAATGTGTATTATTGTTTTTGTCCTTATTCGAAACCAATTTTCAATTTGGCTTCATTTCATTTTTGGATCACTTTCAAGAACAGATCGCATACACGTTTGGTACATAAACTATAATAAGAAGATATTTGCTAAAGACTTTATACCTTGAAACTCAACAAATGACATTATCCGACGTTATCCGTCTCGGTCGAGTCTCGGCAGCGAGCGATAAAATGCATCTTATTAAATTTGTCACATGAATATGGAGATTGGCGCAGGTGCTGTCGGGAGCGAAATTAAAGGTGCTGGCGAACTTTTAAGGTTCCTCAGACAACAACGAAAATACACTCCAAGTGAATCTACGTAAATTGTTTTAGTAACAGAACGTACTTGTTTACACAAAACATAAGCGTAGATACAGACTAAAAACGAAAATATAATAAGACAAATAAGTTTCATAAAGATCGATTGGTTTTTGGGTTTGAAAGTCGAGTAATTAGCGTGAGTGCGTTTACTGCGGGTTGGCAGATATATTCCGTACTATGAGTAACGAATGGGACCGACAGCTTAACGTGCTCGCCGAGGCACAGAAGTATGACTCATAGGACAGACGCCCAGAGTGGTAAGAAATATTTATACAAATACCCTAATAATCAATCCCGAGCGAATATCGAACCCTTAATCGCCGGCGAGTGAGCGCGTACACGGTACACGATGTTACGTCGTACATATTATTCCTCTTGGAATTATCACACGAACTCAAACTTCATAGTTTATTAACACACATGTCTTTACTTTTGTAATAAGATGAACTCTTGTTTTAGTGTTATCTAAATAACAAAAAAAAAAAGAATTATCAAAATCGGTACAACTAGTAGAAAGTTATGCGGTATAATACAACGTAAGTCGACGAAAAAAGTCTCAAGTAAAAACGCATTATTAGATATAACTCGAAAAGTAGTTGTTAGATCTCAAATAAATTTAAATGGGACCAATTGACACATACCACCTTTCGATTAAAACAAAATTTGTCGAAATCGGTCCACCCGGTCAAAAGTTTTGATGTGACATACATTAAAAAAAATACAGTCGAATTGAGAACCTCCTCCTTTTTTGGAAGTCGGTTAAAAATGGTTACACATTTGGTGTTATACAGTTTACAGCTAACATATCTGAGTACCATCATGAACATTAAGTATAAAACACAGACTCTTAAACATATTAACTGCGGAGTTCCTTGTCGATTCTTCTCTGCAGCAATTACTTTCCGAATCGGTGGTAGCTTCACTTTTAACAAAAGCTAATTAATTTAAACAAATATCATTTTAATTTGTATATTGACGATCAGAAGTGCCTTTGAAGCCTACTTGAATAAATTATTTTATTTTTATTTTGATTGACAGCTTTATGTAACTATTGATACCAATTAGATTAAACTGTAAATACACACTTTATTAACTGACTTCAAAACAATTGTATTTGCTTGCAAACGAAAAAAACCGACCGACAACGTAGGTACATGAAAAAATTAGTCAAGTAAATATGCTTTATTAGACATTGCTCAAAGAGTAGTGATCAAATTTTAATAAAATTTAAACGGAACCACATGACACGCTTCAACTTTCGATTAAAAGAAGAAATTCAGCAAAAAGTTCTGAGTTAACATACATATACAGGTAGGAACGAAGTTCCTTCGGATAGTACAGAAGCAACACAATTTGAAAAAAAAAATGTTAAATTTTATATATATGTATATTCTAGTTCTTGATTTTTTTTATTTTGTTGATTGGTTTTTAATTAAGTACATAAGAGTATTTAGGAAATTTAGTATTTTAGAAATTAAGAAATACCGTAAAATAAATAAATCAGACAAAATAATAATTATTATTATTTATAAGAAAATATATATAAGGCAACATTTTTTTTTTTCAAATTGTGTTGCTTCTATACTATTCGAAGCAACTTCGTTCCTACCTGGTGTCCCATGACACCACATAATTTTTTTATATAATATCTTTCTCTCTGTTTATTTTAACACGTATATTATATTATTCACAATACAATAGTTATTACGTTATTTACTTATTTGGTTAAGAAATGTAATTATGAAACCGATACCATTTTTAAAAGTTTAATTATCTTATGAATCTATGAATTTCGACATAAACTCATTAATATAATTCGATAACAGTTAGCTTAAACTATATCTCAATTAGTAATATTTTTCTTCGTAATTTGTCCTACATTATTATTTTTTATTTACGACCAATCTAGATACAACGAAAGAAGGAAAGTCTGAATCGCGCTTACGAAGTTTTCAAGCTCACGCTCTATAAATACATCCGCTACGGACGCTTCGTGGGGAGGTCCGTCTCTACATAATAAGCTAGGAGCTTATTTTGAAAGCAATTTAAGTGGCCGAGCTGGCGGGTGGCTGTTCAATCAGGTGACGGCACCTCACTGTTTCTGGTTGCAGTGGTCGAACGTAGCAATAAACGATTTTAAGCGTTTGACACATCCGCCACTGTAGAGTATTTGACCTTCTCTTTTGAAGTTTTAAACAAAAATTACAAAAATATAACAATCAAGCAAATCGAACCGTCAATCGCCGGCGAGTGAGCGCGGACACAGTACACGATGTCACGTAAGTACATATTAACACACATGTCTTTACTTCTGTAATAAGTTGAACTCTTGATTTAGTGTTATCTAAATAACAAAATGGTTACAAATTTGGTGTTATACAGTTTACAGCTAACATATCTGAGTACCATCATGAACATTAAGTATAAAACACAGACTCTTAAACACATTAACTGCGGAGTTCCTTGTCGATTCTTCTCTGCAGCATTTACTTTCCGAATCGGTGGTAGCTTCACTTTTAACAAAAGCTAATTAATTTAAATAAATATCATTTTAATTTGTATATTGACGGTCAGAAGTGCTTTTGAAGCCGACTTGAAAAAATTATTTTATTTTTATTTTGATTGACAGATTTATGTAACTATTGATACCAATTAGATTAAACTGTAAATACACACTTTATTAATTGACTTCAAAATAATTGTATTTGCTTGCAAACGAAAAAAACCGACTGACAACGTAGGTACACGAAAAAATTAGTCAAGTAAATATGCTTTATTAGACATCGCTCAAAGAGTAGTGATCAAATTTTAATAAAATTTAAACGGAACCACATGACACGCTTCAACTTTCGATTAAAAGAAGTTTACATACATATAAAATACAGTCGACCTCATTCTTTGAAGTCGGTAATCAATGTGAAAAAATATACTACCCGGTATCACGTATTTTCAAATTGCATAGATATAAATGAATTACTCGCTCAACTACGCCGATATAGTCTACAAATAACTACATAATAATTAAAACACTAATAGATACTTGGGTCGAGATGTCGAGTTCAATTTATTGTTATTAAATACTCAATATAATTAGTGATATCATTAAAACATTAATATTATACACAAGCAAATAATTAAATTACAATTCTGATTTGATATCAGTCAATCAAGAACTAATGCAGAAATAACAAATTAATTATAGAAATTAATTTACAATGTGTGATAATATCTGAATAGGTTTAAATAATTCAGAATGATTCTGTAATTAAATGAAATGAAAATATTTATTTTCCAAAAAGTTGTTTGTGTACACTAAACGGATGTCGCATAATTGTGTTAGCTTGCAAACGAAAAAAATCAACTTCAATTACATCGACAAGTTGTAACATGTTTAAATGTTATTGCTATTTTATTTGGTTAGGCGTGTTATATTTAGTATATTTAAAAATAACAACTCGGTTCGCTTAACTTCGGTTATCTTCGTGGTATCGGTTGTTTCCTCGAAAGTTCTAGCATGCGGTTGCAAGGTGGTGTCGTGGAGTACGACTGCTGGCGGCCGACCGCTGAGCGAGGGTATTTCTTTTTGCTTTCAGCCACGGTGCAGGTTACATATAGTATATTGTTGGGTGAGTCTTTGCCTTATTTCTGGTTTTTTATACGAAGTGTTAATTTAATTGTTTTTTGAATTTAATGTAGGTTTGTGTAATTCTGTTCCTTACATTCCGTGTGAACCCTTAGACATTGGGGGTCGATTACGGAAAGGCTTACCTTTCTTGATGTGACTTTTCAGGGTCCTTGGCGATAGCTGTCTCAGTGGGTGCCGTTTTAACTTGGGCGGTACCACGTGGCTGACATGGCGGATGGCGGTAGCAGGTTTCTCCTGGGAACCCAAAAATATTGTCCAGCAATGTTGTCCAACAATATTGACCAACAATCATTCTAACACGGGTCTACACCATTATTTTACCCATCTATCATCTGCTGGCTCTCTCTGGTTAGTGTCATCAATCCGTAGCAGAAGAACCATCGGAGTTTCCTGTGGCGGTCCCTGGATTTTGGAGTTACCGGCGCGAGCGGAGCCACGTGGGCAGCTTGGGATTCATATCCGGTTAAGTTACCCCTTTAATCGATTCCCAGATGGTTACCAGGAAAATTAGATCGAAACTTAGTCTTTCATCCTGTCTAGCATGATGCATAAAAAAAGAAAAAAAAACACAATCGAATTAAGAGCATCCTCCTTTTTTTGAAGTCAATTAAAAATGAGTTGGCGATGTGTTAATTTAACTATTTATTTATATGATACATTTAATGCAATAAAAAATTTAGGCCGCTTGTACAATACGTTTTGGCAGTAAGAAATATAAAGAACCTTTAAAAACAAAAAACAAGTGAACCTTGACCGTTTCGCTGTCTGTAACTGAAGGGCCTAAGTTTCAGTCTAGACTAACGGAGATTGATACGTTTGTATTAAAACCGCGCAGTGTCTGCGCTTCAGCCACATTAATAGACTACGGCTCTTTTACGACTTCGTATAACTCGGAATGCGAACAAACTGTGACTTTGTGCGCGAAGTGAAAAGAAAAGTCGTCTTATATTGTATGTATTAGTTTCACTCACTCCCTTCAGCCTATCGCAGTCCGCTGCTGGAGATAGGTCTCCACAAGTTCGTGTCAAATATGGCATGAACTCATGTGTGTTGCCCATAGTCACCACGCTGGACAGGTAGATTGGTAACCGCAGGGCTGGCTTTGTCGCACCGAAGACGCTGCTGCCCGTCTTCGGCCTGTGTATTTCAAAGCCACCAGTTGGATGATTATCACGCCATCAGTCGGCTTTTTAAGTTCCAAAATGGTAGTGGAACTATGTTACTACGACACCCACGGGAAGAGGGGGAGGCTATATTCTTCATGTACTTCTTTAGTTTATAGTATTAGTATAGATAGTAATATTTAGAGTCGGTTTAACTATTTGTAATGGTAAAGCTAAAAAGCTGTATAGGTGTATTTTTACATCAACTTCAGTCTATTCGATTCAATAACATAGGTAAACAAAAAAATACGAAATCATAGTTGTATTAAGCAGCTAAGGCAGTCGACTAGTAATCGTTATAAGCTAGCTAATAAAATTCCATCGCAGTAATCCCAGGCAGGGATTCCAGGTACGCGGCAATGCCCCAAGTTATTCAATTAGCCCAACTTTACACATTCAACCGTTTTTGCAGGACTCGCCTTTTATGACTCAATTTATTAACGTTTTACTTTAATATCTCTTGTAGGTACATCATTATTATAGTGTTAGATGTGATGATAAAAAATTGATATTAATTTTGAAAAAGTTTAGCTGTCAACCGCATTAGTAGGTTTACAAAATGTAAATATCAATCTTTATAAAACTTTTTGCCGCATAAATAACAGATAATCATTTATTAAGTTTTCTTAAATTATTTATAAATGTAATCTAAAATTACATATTATCTTCGCATTCATTTCGATCTTTCCACGGATTCAGCGAAGAAGTGAAACGATCTCTTAACGTTCATGTTTAATTATAATTACGTGAACTGCTTCCTTTGATTACAAGATAATCTTCGTTTAGATCATAAATATTTCGCTTATAACTTACGTGTTTTTTTTAATCTAATAATGTTCTTAATTAGAGTTCGAACTTGTAATGTAATAAGATTCCACTAGCCTGTTAGCGCTGTTTGCTGATATCCTGTTTTCTGGTCTGAGAGTTTCGGGTGTGATTTCTGCCTCATGTGAGGGATCGAACCTGCGACCGCCACCGCAATAGCCATAAACCCTTAATGTACCGTTACGCTAATGCGTCGTTAAATATTATGTATTTAATTCATACACGAAAAGTATTAGGTATGACATAATTATAATATAATATTAACTGTAGCACGTATCGTTTGCACAAGAATTCGACTAGTCCATTGGCGCAGTTTGTATTAACCCCGCTATCTGTTCCGGTGGTGATGATGATGACCAAACCTCCCCTTTTAACCAACTTCCAAAAAGGAGGAGATTCTCAATTCATTTATATATATATATTTTGTATTAATTGAAAGGTGTTACGTGTTACGTGGTCCCATTTAAATTTAATTGAGATCTGACAAGTATTTTTTAAGTTATATCTAATAATGCATAATTATTTGACTTTATTTGACGACTGAGGTAGGCACAGTAGGAAATTTACTGCTCAAAAAATGGAGCAGCCCGATTGAGGTAGTACCTCGACCTTATAGAAGATTACAACTAAATAATATTGCTTTCTAGGGTAGCAGTTTATTATTTGTAAATAATTTTGATGGTTCTTATTTTAAACGAAAGCGGATGCTTGCCTTGTTTGAATTTGATCGAGACCTGATGACTACTACTTGAGTAATCTTCGATAACTCGTATTTACTTGAATATTTTCTCGTCTACTTACGTTGCATTGATGTAATTGAAGTCGGTTTTTTTTTCGTTTGCGAGCAAACACAATTACCTTTATGTCTGTTTGTAATATTACATTAATCGCTTTTTACTATATAAATATGGATGTATACACGGTACATATACCAAAATAAGATTTTTTTACAATTTTTGTCTGTCTGTCTATCTGCCTGTTTGGTCCGGCTAATCTCTGAAATGGCTGGATCGATTTTGACGGGACTGTCACTGGCCGATAGCTGATGTAATAAGGAGCAACTTAGACTACTTTAATTTTAGAAATTTATTTATTTTATGTATGTACTGTGTGGCTACGGTACTAAAGAATATAGCCACCCCCTCTCTTCCCATGGGTCTCGTAAGAGGCGACTAAGGGATAACACAGTTCCGTTACCACCTTGGAACTTAAAAAGCCGACCGGTGGCGGGGTAACCATCCAACTGCTGGCCTTGAAATACACAGGCCGAAGACGGGCAGCAGCGTCTTCGGTGCGACATAGCCAGCCCTGCGGTCGCCAACCCGCCTGCCCAGCGTTGTGACTATGGGCAAAACACATGAGTTCACGTTATTTTTGACGTAGACTTGTGGAGGCCTATGTCCAGCAGCGGACTGTATAGGCTGTAATGATGATGATGATGATGATGATGATGATTTATTTTATAGCTCTGCGAACTGAAAAATAGCTTTTTTGTTAAATTCCACGCGGACGAAGTCGCAGGCACAGCCAGTATTTTTATAAAAATATTTTATGATATTTTTCAATAATTTATAATTCTTTTCTTCTTCTTCTTTTTTACAATTTAATCATTCGATTATATATTTTTGATACGTGAACATTGTTTTTAATTTATCTTTAATTAAATTAAAAGTCAGTGAAGATATCTAAGATTTTATCATTACTTGATTAGGTAAATACCACATAGCTTAAGTGGGTTCGATTTCCGCTTCGAGTCCGGATATGATTATTCGTATGTATGTTTCTCAAACAAAAAAATGTAACTATATCAGTCGGCTGCTACCTATAATACAAGCATTATAATGCTTACCTTAGAAACAGATGACCGTGAGCCTATGTTAAAGATATTTATTTTATACTAGCTGACCCGGCGAACTTCGTATCGCCTAACACAAACTTTATCGTATGGTATTAAAGTTCAAATTGACTTTTAAGTATTATCACAAATCTTTTGTATGGGAAAATAGAAAAGTGTTGTTTTTAGAGTTTTTCAGGAAATATATTTTTTTTTTTTTAGAATTTTTCTCTCCGTAAGAACCATCCTCGTACTTCAAGGAATATTTAAAAAAAAGAATTAGCGAAATCGGTCCAACCGTTCTCGAGTTTTGCGCTTAGCAACACATTCAGCGACTTATTTTTATATTATAGATAAAACCCGTAAACGATATGAAACACCGACGACTCGCTAAAAAACTGAGAAAAGTCCACGCACATAGTACATTTGAACAAAGCAAGACTCATCGTTTGTATGAATGCACTCAACAATATGTTTAAAAATATAAACACAAAGCAATAATTATCTATTTGCTTTAATTTTGCGAAGCACGTCCAAAATTAAATGACCTCATTAATCACATAACAAAATGCTTATACTGTCAACATTAAAAAAAGTTTAAATTTGACAGCACAATCCCCATCTTAAAAAAAAATTCAATTTGACACAAAAATCTCCATTAACAAAAGGATGATGTTACAAAAAATGTGACAAATAAAGAACCGCTCGACGGATTCTGTGCAAACTTCACACATACCATCTTCTAAATAGTCCGAACAAAGACTAAAAATTTGGTTTGGATAGGTGAGCCCGTTCTTGAGTTATAAAATTACAACGAAAAATGGCATTGATTTATATATATATATATATATATATATATATATATAAGATATAAGATAAGATAAGATAAGAAAATATATATAACTCAACATTTTTTTTTTTCAAATTGTGTTGCTTCTATATTATTCGAAGCAACTTCGTGCCTACCTGGTGTCCCATGACACCACATAATTTTTTTATATAATATTTTTCTCTCTGTTTATTTTAACACGTATATTATATTATTCACAATACAATAATTATTACGTTATTTACTTATTTGGTTAAGAAATGTAATTATGAAACCGATACCATTCTCTAAAGTTTAATTATCTTATGAATCTATGAATTTCGACATAAACTCATTAATATAATTCGATAACAGTTAGCTTAAACTATATCTCAATTAGTAATATTTTTCTTCGTAATTTGTCCTACATTATTATTTTTTATTTACGACCAATCTAGATACAACGAAAGAAGGAAAGTCTGAATCGCGCTTACGAAGTTTTCAAGCTCACGCTCTATAAATACATCCGCTACGGACGCTTCGTGGGGAGGTCCGTCTCTACATAATAAGCTAGGAGCTTATTTTGAAAGCAATTTAAGTGGCCGAGCTGGCGGGTGGCTGCTCAATCAGGTGACGGCACCTCACTGTTTCTGGTTGCAGTGGTCGAACGTAGCAATAAACGAATTTAAGCGTTTGACACATCCGCCACTGTAGAGTATTTGACCTTCTCTTTTGAAGTTTTAAACAAAAATTACAAAAATATAACAATCAAGCAAATGTTTAACTCTTTTTACTATTACTATCCGTATAGAAAATTGAGTACATATTGAAGCAAATTAATTATAAAAATATTTAATTAACGATAATAGACAAATTAAGTTGCTGCCTAAACAAAAGTCAGAGTAATGTCATTGGCATATTTGTGTTTTTTTACCACTTTCAAAAACTAATGTAAACTTAAATATTATATTCAGTTATCAATAGCAGTGGTAGATTTTTAAAAAAAAAGTTGAAATGGATTCTATAAATAAACTAGCTGACCCGGCGAACTTCGTATCGCCTAACACAAACTTTATCGTATGGTATTAAAGTTCAAATTGACTTTTAAGTATTATCACAAATCTTTTGTATGTGAGTATAGAAAAGTGTTGTTTTTAGCCTTTTTCAGGAAATTAAAAATTTTTTTTTAGAATTTTTCTCTCCGTAAGAACCATCCTCGTACTTCAAGGAATATTTTAAAAAAAGAAATAGCGAAATCGGTCCAACCGTTCTCGAGTTTTGCGCTTAGCAACACATTCAGCGACTCATTTTTAACCGACTTCCAAAAAAGGAGGAGGTTCTCAATTCGACTGTATTTTTTTTTTTTTTTTTTTTTTTTATGTATGTTACATCAGAACTTTTGATCGGGTGGACCGATTTCGACAAATTTTGTTTTAATCGAAAGGTGGTGTGTGTCAATTGGTCCCATTTAAATTTATTTGAGATCTAACAACTACTTTTCGAGTTATATCTAATAATGCGTTTTTACTTGACGCTTTTTTCGTCGACCTATGTTGCATTATACCGCTTAACTTTCTACTAGATGTCCCGATTTTGATAATTCTTTTTTTGTTGGAAAGGGGATATCTCTAGTTTGGTACCATGATAAGGAAACCAGGATCTGATGACGGGATCCCAGAGAAATCGAGGGAAACTCTTGAAAATACGCAATAACTTTTTACTGTATGTACCGATTTTGATAATTCTTTTTTTGTTGGCAAGAAGATATCCCTAGTTTAGTACCATGATAAGGAAACTAGGATCTGATGATGGGATCCCAGAGAAATCGAGGGAAACTCTTGAAAATCCACAATAACTTTTTACTGGGTGTACCGATTTTAATAATTTTTAATTTAATCGAAAGCTGATGTTTGTCATGTAGTCACATATAAATTTTATTGAGATCTGATAACTACTTTTTGAGTAATCGTTGATAACGCGTAGTTACTGGACTATTTTATCGTCGATCTACGTTGTATTACTCGTCGATGTAATTGAAGTCGGTTTTTTTTTCGTTTGCGAGCAAACACAATTATTATATTATAGATTACTTATATATTTTTAAACTACATTACTACACATACTACTACTGTTACAACAAGGACTTTGTTTACAATAACAACTATAAATAGGCCTCAATATTTTTTTACTGAGGTAGGGCACAGCAGGAAATATCCTGCTCAAAATCTGGAGCAGCTGGACTGGAGAAGTACCTCGACCTAACAGAAGATCACGGCTAAATAATACAGTTTTCAAGCAGTGTTGTGTTCCTGTTGGCGAGTAAGGTGACCAGAGCTCCTGGGGGGAGTTAGGGGTAGAGTTGGTAATGCGCTTGCGATGCTTCTGGTGTTACAGGCGTCTATAGGCTACGGTGATCGCTTACCATCAGGAGAGCCGTACGCTTATTTGCCAACCTAGTTATATATAATATGGTAGCGAATTATAGGTAATGTTATTTCGTTAAGTTTTTATAATGGCAACTTGTTACTCTAATAACAATATAATGGACTTTTGTGTTTCATTGCAAGTTTTAATTGGCGCAGGGACAACAGAGCGCCGAAACATTGTGTTCACTCCCGGGATTTTAAACTACTATTTTACCAACTTTATTTCACATTCTGCTGACCGCTAATTTAGTTTTTAGATAGATTCTAATAGAAAACGGAATTAGTTTCTTTTGTACATTGAAAGTTATAGCGATGGAGCGTTTTATTTAATTCTGGTCGGATTCCCTTTTTCAATTTCCACTTTCTGACTGTCTTTTGAGACCAGTAACTAACTTCAATAATTATGTTTGCTCGCAAATGAAAAAACAAACGACTTCAGTCATTGAAGTTGACAAGTAAAACATCTTGGGTAGACAAAAAATAGTCAAGTAATGCGCGTTATCAAAGATTACTCAAAACCTAGTCATTAAATCTCGATTTAAATATGGAACCACAAAACAAGCATTGGCTTTCGATTATAACTAGGATCATCAAAATTGGTTTCGTTTTGAACTTTGAAACTTGAACTTCGAACTTGAAGCTCAATAATTGACATAAGTTTAATTATTGTTTTTATTACATAGACATAACTGCAATAGTTTTGATTACTATTTCACCTCTGAAACTATATATATAATATTTATTTTTTAAATTTGTTGTAAAATTTCATCAATTAATTGTCATCAAGTTGAATCAAGATTTAACACTTTCAAATTAATGAACTAACTCGCAAATCTCACTATACATATAAACTACATAAATACGAAATCAAAAAGTCAATATTATTAAGCTGTTTGTTACGCTGAAGTCCTGGGTAGGTGACAAACACGAATGATATCTGCCATCAGTGCTACTACATAGTTCCCGGAGATTTCTTACTGGCGCCGTGCCGAGTGCCGCTGGATAACTACTGATAACTCGCTCCTCTATCGACGATTGCGTTGTGTCCACTAACACAGCGGTTGCTATGAAGATTATTTCTTTTTTAAGGACATTTTTTACTTTTTTATTCTTTATTATACATAACAAATACATGATAAATATTAAACATAGTTTTAAGATAGTTACAGATTGTGTAGTACAATGTGTTGACTGGTGAATATATCATTGTTCCCCAGGTAAGTAATCTGTAGCAAATAGTATTTATGATATAGACTTTGTAACAAATATTTCAGTCATTTTGAATAACGTATTTAGTTTTTTAATGTTTTAATAAAATACAGGGGCATCGCAAGCTTGTTGCTGAACTGACATACTGCGAGGGGCGGCGCAAGCCGAGCACGAGGAGCGGTGTAAGCCGGGCAGACGTACTAGGGATGTTAAAAATTAATGGATTAACATCAGATAACTAAAAAAAGTCAGCCGAAATATATTCCGGATATTTTTATAGGAAAATTTTAGCGAAATTAATGGATTTTTTTATTATTACATTTAACGAAATCTAATCCATAAATGTCAGTTAATCAACTGTGCTCACAGGAATAATTTTAAGAGAAATATTTAAACAATTACAAATATTCATCCCGAGCGGGAATCGAACCCGAAAACCGCACACCAGTTGTTAGGCGCGTACACACAGCACAACAGCAGAGCTGTTATACGAGTATAATACATAGAATCTTACTTTGAATTCAATTATAAACTAAATCTATTATTCTTAGTATGATTCATGATAGTGTATTTTTTAAATTGAATATTACACTATTTGCGCTTGTTCGCTCCGTTCCGTTCTAGTTCTATTAGTTTGCGTTCGCACGTCGCCCTTTGTAATAAGGACTAAATTTGCGATGTGTGGCGTTCGACCAATTTGAGCCCTCCTATATCGCGGCATACCGGTCCCGGCCAATCGCGGGCGATCTCGATTGGTCGAACGCTATACGTCGCAGGTTTGGACCTTAGCACAGAAGCCATTTTTACATCATACCATTTTTATAAGACTACTGAATTACTGATTAAAATTATAATAAATTGTACTGGTAATCAACGTGTCGTTTTAAATAATACCTAAAATTAATTAGGTATATATACGTTGCCGTAACAGCGCTTAAATCTATAGTTAAGAGGAGTAATATCTTTTATTAAACAGCTACCGCTAGTTCGATGGCCGCCGCCGAAGTTAAGTCGGAGTCAATCGCACTTCGGACAGAGGTGGCTCTGCACTCTTATCTCCATTGCTATACGAACGCACACCTGTACGTTGTAATGTGTGCACACTATCTCTGTATTATATATCTCTGTTAGTTCACCTTTGTAATAGAAATATATAAAATTGGTAATTCATATTATTGTTTCTTATTATAAAAAAAATAATGTCTTTTTCTGAGAACTAACAATTTGTAAGCAATGTATTTTTAAATTAACACCGACCGACATATTTTTGTCGCGAATAATGTCAATAAGTTTTCTTGACTTTTTCGGTTTTTCGTATGCCTTAAGAAAAAGTGTTAAAAAGATTAATGAAATTCATTAATGTGGTTTCATTTGTATTACAGCTAAGTCTGTAGTGGCATGGTAGTGGCCCTGATTTCTGCTTCAGCTGTTGTATGTTCGATTCCCACTGGAGTCTGGGTGTAATTATATTTATTATTTCTATATATATTTACAAAAAATATTTAGCTATAATAGTCGGCTGTTACCTATAACAAAAGCATGAAGTTGCTTAGCATAGGAACAGACGTCCGTGTGTTATGTTATAAGATAATTATTATAACTCGTTCAAACTTGCTTGGTTGGTGTTTAAAATAAAATTAGCATTATATATTTTTCTCTCAGTGGATACACATAATACAGTATAATTGGTGAACACATTTTTACTAAACCAGCTTCAACTAATTTTATTGACGAATTACCACGATGCAGAAAATGAAAAAAAAAAGACTAAATACGAGTAACATCGCAAAATAAATTAATGTTGTTCTGAACGGTACCCGAGGGTGCAGCTTTTCGTCCCGCGATGTCGCTTTGACATGATTTTGTAGTTTATTTTTTCATACATTTTAAAGTTAACAACAACAATAAATACGAAACTTTATAATTAATTTCATGAAAATCCGCGAACTGTTAGCTAATAAAGAAAACGTTCTGCAAAAGAGTTTAAAATTGAATTTTCACTTCAAACTAGCCGGCGGTTCGATTAAAAATAAGAAAAAAGTGCTCGAAAGTTGGGAAGTTCGCCACCTGTAACTGTCGCAGGCCACCGCCGTCTTCTAAACAACTGAGGAACACGAACTAAGGTTCTGCAAACTCTGACATTTGTTTAAACAGACTTAGTGCATAGTTAGCTCCGTATAACTTCCAAATTGGTGCGGGAATTTCTTGTTTCATGATCAAAGTTGAATATGAGCGGGATCGAGTCTTGAAACTTTGTAATTATCAAGTACAGCGTGTGAGTCGTAGAGACATGAAAAGCCAGTTACTAACCGTTTACTTGTGTACTTGAATGTTAAAGGCCTCCGTGTTTTTGATCATTGTGTTGAAAATTATGTAAGTGTTTGAATTATTATTAAGTATATAATTGCCCAAACGGAACTTAATAAGGCTGTAATTTCCTGTTGTTAGGATAAGATTTTTCTCAGAATAGAAGAAACGTTGGAACTTAATCCAAATCTCTGCTGGGTTAGCGGATAATTTCCATATCACAAGTATCGATTGCTATCAGATGTCAATTATATAATCGGGACCATCTCCGAAAGCTCTCTGAGGTGTATTGTGGGATCGCAAGAACATACTCTCCGACCAGAATCAAGACTTCTATAAATACACATGTATAGCGCTGAAATTGAACCTACAAACGGCAGAGCTTAGGCGACGATATGCACCACTACACTAGACCTTAGTATAAAGTATATTATATTAGTATAAGTGATAGTAAATCCTATCCCACTAATGCTATTTCCCAGGAATATTATATATGCTAAAGTTTATAACGACGAAGTTAAGTTCGT